>NC_046658.1:35583961-35587514 GCF_010883055.1 Belonocnema kinseyi
GAATTCATTCAATATATTTACAGAGTTTCATTTGTATTATACATGTTTGGGGAGAATACCGAAAATGCTGTTTGTTTCTACGTGTTCCTAACGACTTCGGAGATTCTTCTAGAAAGTTACAATTTTTATTTTCTTGAAGGAAAATTTTTAAGGGTGATATTCGCTCAGACCCACATACTCTGAACTTTTTAATTAAAAATAACTTATTTATTAATTAAAAAATTGCTTATACATCAATTTTTAATCTCGTTTCTGAGTATAAAAAGGTTCGTATTGAGAAAAGTTTACGCCATCCATCTGAGCCAAGAACAAGCTCATCTTGAGATAAGTGAACGTCATCTTAGCCAAGACAAAGCGCGACTTGAGATCAGTAAACGCCGTCTTGCCTGTCGTGACCATGAAAGTAAGACGAAGGCTTATGTCTCGACTCAGTTTTGACGCTTGAATTTTGATCTCCTATAGGCCCCCAAAAAAATGTTACTATTGTCAAAAAGGGAAATAGGAAGCTGCAAACAGCAAGGTTTCATTTAGTTCAACGTAAATAAGTTTTACAAATAGGGAAAAGGTGCTTAAGACGGGTTGAATCCTAATAGGGGCCACCTTCAAATATTTTTTAATGAAAACATTATTGTTATGACTTACACATGCGAATAAGTGCTCAGAAGAATTCTAGTTATTTCGAAAGTGATTTTTTTCTGCACTCGAAGAAATTGAACAAAAACAGAAAGGAGAAATTATTTTTCTATGTACCTTAGAGAACGAACTTTTACCAGTATTAGAAGTTATGATTAAATGACTTCTAATATTTTGAAGGAGTACGTTTTTTTATAGATAATTTTGTAAACTTTGCAACTTGTACTTACAATTAATTTTCGAGCTGTTCATTAAAAGTATTTAAAAAATTGTGATCATGGGATTTACATCATGAATACAAATAATATTTGAAATGTTACAACTTTTCACATATATTTAGTCCTTGAAATTGTTTAACACTTATTTTGTGTTAGGCCTTATATAATGCTTATTTGGCGTTTTATAACGTGTTTAGCATAACCAATATGTCATACATGTAAAGAATATGATTAAATAGTACGCTACGAATAACATTTATTAATATCTGGTGTTTAATTACATCGATTTTTTTATTATAAATAGTTTCTTTGAATCTCGTTTTCGCACCCAAAAAATATTTCTTTAGTTCAATAATTTTGAGTCTTTGAATTAAAAAAAAACATTCCAATCTATTCAAACTTTTTTTCAGTAAATTTTCAAAAATTTGCATTTAAAATTATATGCTTTAAAAATGTATAAAAAAATCATTTTTGACGCTAAGTAACTGCATTTGCTTGAATCCTCTTTCATATCATCCCATCTTACTGCCACGATTTGTATTTCCTAACTCATTGGCAGACGAAGCGCCCCATAGAGTTGAAAATTTGGGATAATAAATCGGAAGCACTAAGTAAGGTGGGTCTTGTCCTAAAATTTAATCATTATGAAAAAAGCAAACAATATTTAGTTACAGAAAATTTTTTTTTACAATTATAAAAATTTAGGACCAGACCCACCATTCTTAGTGCTTCTTACTTAGTATTCGAAATTTTCAACTTGATGTGGAGCATTGTGTGAAAATTAGTTGGGAAATAAAAAAAGTGGCGATTAGGTAAGAATCCGTTCACGTGATCTACTCATCACATAGCCTTAAGCTGAAAGAATCCAGTTGATCATTTACGAAAATATGTACTACAACTGAAGTTCGAAATACTTTATTTCAATCGCGCATGGTCTAGGGCAAAGAAATATCTTTCTAAATCAATGGGATGTTTTTTGCTACCAATAATTAAAAATTTGAGATAGCGAAATAATTTTTTTAACCTATGAAATATTTGCTTGACCTTAAAATATGTTTCTTTTCAATCAATTCACATTTTTTTATTTCAAAGAAATATTCATTCCTATTCACGGCACATACATTTGGAACAATGAAATGATTTTTGTCTTCAGTTAATAATTTTTTGATTCAAAAAAATATTTCCCTACGACAAAAAGGTCGTATTTTCGAATCAAACTACATATATTTATTTGCCTTAAATAAATATTTCTTATAAAATAAACAGGACTTTAATTTACTTCGTCCATGTAAAACTCATCTGGTACAAGTAATCCTTCTTTCCAGTGTAATTTTATCTGTAGTACCGCTGAATTTTGAAAAAATTTAATTATCAGTTCAGGAAATGTCGATAATTCAAAAAAATTCAAGCCAATAATACGATATGGCGTAACTCCCAAAATTGTCAACGCATAAAAAATCCTTTGGATCTGAAATATCTGTTTTGTATATTCGACATGTCAATAATCGGATGAAGTAATCTGTTCTCGCAAGCATTATCTTATTTACTAGGAAGATGCATTTCTTTTGATAAGTAAAATGAAGTTTTTCGTGTGCAATAAACATTTGCTTAAGTAAAGAAATACAGCGAACCCTAAACTAGAGCAGTGGTCGGCAAACTACTGCCGCGCGGCAGCCCTAGCTGCCATGTCGGGTCCAGTCTCAATCTCGTGGCAGTACCTGCTGCCGCAAAAAACGTCCAGGCTGCCACGGCTGTTTCTTTTCTTAAGCGGTTGGCGTTAAAGGGATTAAAATTAAAAACTAAAAATTCTTAAATTTCAAAATTAGCTTTCTGAAACCTCGAAATTCAAAATTAATGAATTCTGGCGATCAAAAGGAATATAAAAAGCCTCTTGAAGTACTGAAAATCAATGCATTATAACACTTTTAGTTTAAAATTGAGTTTTCATTATATTCCATCAAATTATTGATTTTTAACTTCCCAAGTACAAGTTTAAATGTATTTCATCGCAAAAAAGGCACCGATTTCGAATTCCATACTCTCAAATCGCTAATATGAGAAGTTAAAACAAAATTCATTTGAGTATCCCGTCTAACAATAAACCCCTGCCGAGGAAAACTAACACATCTCAGGAAAAACGTAGAATTAAGTAACAAAACGCAGCAGGCGGAAAAAAATTCTTAGGTCAAATCTGCCTTTACCTGAAAAGTGAGCAAAAAGTTTGCCGACCACTGCTCTGGAGTGTGATTAAACTTCAATTTTCCCAGGTTCCAAAGTGCTGATGAGCACATCTATTGAAATAGGGTTGTGCCAATAAAACTGTAAACTTCTTTTGAAACAAACAGTTTATTCTATCCGTTGGTTACAAAGACGCATTATTTCGTTTCTGCACACTGAGCACGCTCTCATGGCTTTCTCACCGTACACGAAGAACACATAAACAAATGTCCGGAAGACCACAACTTCTTAATAACGGAATTTGATCAAATCGAAAGATGTACACGAAATTTCGCGAGAGACCAATACAACAACATGCTTCTTGCTCGAGATGAGGCCTAGAAGAGAGTGAACCTTCCCCCCGTATCAGAGGAATCGATCCAATCGATTCGATAATCGAAACGGCCCGGGTACATCAACTCTCTACCTTACCTACGAATTCAAAATTGAAATAATTGTATTTAAATGAAATTAACGGATCCTTA
>NC_046658.1:35587614-35590099 GCF_010883055.1 Belonocnema kinseyi
TTAACTACTGTTGGGTAGGCGAACATATTCCCAGAATTTAGAGACAATCGAAAAACATGACTTTTTGAGTTGGGGCAGTTGAGGAATAATGCCCCGTATACATTTCTATGATTTGGCATCTATGTCATATTTTTCTATGGACAATAACCTTCAAAAATACACATTTCCATTCTGCCAAAATGATAAAATCATAGTTGTTTACCTCAGTGAATATGTCGAGTTTCGTTCGAAGTAAATATCATTTGCGGCATTCGTTGCTTTTCTTATTTCATCAAAAGAAAAAAGCAGTTGAAGCTCATCGATTGCTGGTAGAAACTTATGGTGAACATGCTCCAGGAAGTAGAACACGCAAGACATGATTTCGTCAATTTAAAAGTGGAGATTTCGATTTAACAGACAATGAACATCCTCGTGCAGCTAAAAAGTTCGAAGACGAGGAATTGCAGGCGTTATTGGACCAACCCAATCGCAACAACAATTTGCATAAACATAAATGTGACCCGAGGAGCAATTTGCCAAAGTTTAAAAGCTGAAGAAAAAATCCAAAAGTATGGAAAATGGATACCACAGCAACTGAACGATAGACAAATGGAAAATCGAAAAACCATTTGTAAAGTGCTGCTTGAACGGTTAGAAGGGAAATCTTTTCTGCATAGAATTGTCACGGGGCACAAAAAATAGATTTATTTCGAGAACCCGAAGCGGAAAAAATCATGGCTTTCACCTGGTGAGGTCGGCTCATCGACTCCAAGGCCAAATCGCTTTGGCCGTAAGACAATGCTCTGTGTTCGGTGGGACCAGTGCGGCGTGGTGTACTTCAAGTTATTAAAACCTGGTGAAACGGTGAATACGAATTGCCACCGACATCAAATTATCAATTTGAATCATGCGTTGATCGAAAAACGGCCGGAATGGGCCCGAAGACATAACAAAGTTATCCAACAACATGACAACGCACCGTCTCATACCGCTAAAGTGGCGAAGAACACATTAAAAGCATTGATTTGGGAAATATTATCGCATCCGCCGTACTCTCCAGACCTCGCCCCGTCCGACTATCACCTTTTCGCATCGATGGGACACTCACTCGCAGAGCAGCGCTTCGCCAATTTTGAAGAAGTCGAAAAATGGCTTATCGAATGGTATGCCTCGAAAGAGAAATTTTTTTTTTGGAATGGTATCCATGATTTACCTGAACTGGCAAATTTCAACTAACACCCCTGGTAGAGCGTATCTGAAAAATTGCACCCGCTTTCAGTGAAATCGCGGTCGAATTTCAGCCATAACCACGTCTCACAACCGTGAGATAGGTGGTTACAGTCTGTAAAGGAATCAATAAGACGATCCAGCAAAAGCCTCGAGCACCCTAAGAAGACGGAGCAACCCAAGGACAACCGCCTTCTGCATTTTTCCCGCAAGTGTTCTAGCATATTGTTGACACGCAGGGATGCTTTTTAGGCTATTAGCAAGTGAAAGCTTGGCACCTCCAAGAGCGCCGATGATGAGGACGATCAGCTTAACAGAATATTCCGGGTACAATCGTTGCAACTCTCTTATAAGGTCTCGATACCTCTCTTTCTTTTCATTCTCCTTGGCTATGATCTTTTTGTCAGCTGGTGCCGAAAATTCGATAAAGAACATGGTTCGCTTCGGGGTGTGCATGGCACGCCCTGCAGCTACCATCAAGAATGTCTTGGCTCAAAATGTGGCGACGGTATGTTAAGGTGGAAATGACACCGTCTTGGCATGCAAAAATGAAACCCTCTGTACCAGACTTCAATCCGGGCGATTTAAGCAAAGCAAACGTTAGCTCACAAGACATTGACTGACCCTTCACATTTCTGTGGAAGATACCGTGCATCCTCTTATCGAGGAGCTGTTCACGAAAGTTTTTCTCTTGTGCTTTCTTAATCCGGGCTTTCAGGAGTGAGTACTTGAGATAGATTAGATTTGATGCATGTTGCTCACCCCTAATACTGAAGTCAAGTCCCAGTGTTTCAGCAGCCTCCGCCGCTGCTTTGTACAGAAATGCTCCTTTGTCCACTTCCTCGTGATTCCTGACCATTTTAAGAAGAGGGTCTCTTCCATTTGCAACTCTATGTGCCGTACCCAGAATAATCCTGTTGTGAAGACATTCAAGACTCAATATTCCGCGACCCCCTTGACGGAGTGAGATGTACAGTCGCGGAACGGAAGACTTAAGATGCATGCTTTTGTTCATGTGCATAACCTTTCTTGTCTCGGTATCAAGAGATCTGAGCTCGTTCTTCGTCCATGGAACTACTCCAAATGAATAGAGTAGTACCGGGACGGCAAGGATGTTCGTTGCAGATACTTTGTTCCTCGCCGACAGTTCGGAAGACCAAATCTGTTGGACGAGACATTTGTATCTGCTTCGGAGAGTATCCTTTATAGATGTCATATCCTGAATGCGGCTCTGTGGCACGCCCAGGTATGTATAAGTCTCTCCAGCGCAAAGGTGTCG
>NC_046658.1:35590199-35595077 GCF_010883055.1 Belonocnema kinseyi
TTTAAAAATTTTTAACTTCTTCAAACTTACTGGTTAACATTACTGAATAGTTTTTTCTGATGACTTCATGCAATTTTGGATCAATGTGAGTAATACAAAAAATTGGCATACTTGAAAACTGTTCTGCGGTATGCTGCCGCATAACGCCCGAGTGTGAGCGCGAGGACTCCCTCTACAACCGGCTCTGTAACTCAATGAATTTCAATTTGTCCATTTTCTTATTAGACATTTTTCATAGTAAAAAAGTCAAGCTTTCTTTTGATACTATTTAAAAAAAATCGTAGATGCCTAAATTGCGAAAAAAGTTAAATAAACAATTGATTTATTGAAAAAAATGTTTAAACAATTTTTTTTGTTATAAATAATGAAATAGGATGAAAGCGTGTAAAAAGCAGTTTCCAAAACCCTCATAAAAATTTTAAATCGCGTAATTAGAAAGGAAGTTACAGGCGTTTGAAACTACCCTTGCAGGCATTGGGTTGAAAATTTAACCCCCCCTCACTTGGGGAGGGTTGGTAATCCTGGTCTATAAGTTTGTGGATTAACTACTGTTGGGTAGGCGAACATATTCCCAGAATTTAGAGATAATCGAAAAACATGACTTTTTGAGTTGGGGCAGTTGAGGAATAATGCCCCATACATATCTCTAGCGGCATCTATGAGTAAAACCGGCAAACTTCAACTAACACCCCTGGTAAACATAGGATCACCAATCTTTTTTTCCATACTACTTTTCAGTCATTTTTATTCTTATATACTGGATAATTTATCATTTTTAAAATAGGTTTTGGAGGATGATTCAAACTAAAGATTTCTGTTACCAATATTTCCTGAAAGAAAAATTGAGAGAAAATTGTCGAGAAACATCTGAATTAGCTTTTCAATATTTAAAAAATAGTTATTTCCAATATTAGAATTATTCGCCTACCATGGACGTAAATCTTTTCACTGTGAATCAGCGAGTAGAATTAGAAAGTTATGTTTGAACTTTTGCAAATGTTTTCAACATAGCTTTGAAGAACTTCAATTTATTTGGTTATTCTAAATTTTTATCTTGATTTTGTTACATCATCCTAAATTCTGTTGAAGGTTCTTGGAAGTATTTGGTAAATTTAGAGTTTACAAATAATATTTTTTATTCCAAGGTTTCTCTTGATAAATTGTCTAGAACTAGTAACTGCAGAGCGTCACTGCAAATTCCGAAGGCAAAAGGAAGAGGGTGACTGATTTTGTGTTTTTGGTGATATTTTGTAATGTATAGATATAAATATATATGAGGGATACATAGAACCTGTGGGAGACGCGTGAGTAATCTCCTGTGGGTAGTAAGAGGGTAGGAACTACTTATCTGCTCGACAAACACTCTACATTTCTTCTATGAAGATGGAAGATGCAAAAGTAACAAAGAGTAACAAGGAAAATAATTCGTTAAAGGCGTTGGCTAGCATTATATAATTTTCGGTACGACTAACCTATCAAATACAGCACTATGGGATAGTATTATCATATACGGTTGTCCATAATGCTAGCTTCGGTCGAACTGGAAATGATTTATTCTTTCGAAAATTTCCGTAGCGGCAAACAGTTTGTTCTATAAATGCACGTAAGATATAAGAACTGTTTCTACAAAAAAATGACAATACTTTTCCAGTTTTTCACAATTAAATTTCATATTTTTGCTTAAATACGAATTGGTTGAAAATTCATGCCCGGCAAGTTTTTGGGGTCGCTGATTAAGAATTTGGAGTTAAATTTAGGAAATTTGCAAAATTTATAATGGCGGATCCCATATGGCGGACAAACCATGTAAAAATAAGTTCCCTGACTTTAAAATAGGTTCTCGGGGGTTTTGTGGGTCGCTGATTACGAGTCTGAAGTCAAAATTCATACATTTTAAATCACAGATACCAAATGGCAGCCAAAAAATAAAAAAAAGAGTCGGTCCGGCTTACTTCAAAATGAGCCCGCAGGGGTTTTTGGGCTGCTGACTGCGAATTTGTAGTCGAAATTCCAAAATTCAAAATAGCGGATAAAATGCTTATTTTTAAATGTTTTGTCCATCATATTGGATCTGTAATTTTTGAATTTTAACCTCAGATTCGTAATCAATTACCCAAAAACTTCCCATGCCCTATTTTCAAGACACGGGTCTTATTTTTAAATTTTTTATCCGCCATACTGAATCCTTCATTGTGGATTCTTGAATTTTTATTTTAAATTCGTAATCAAATGGTGGTCTGCAATTCTTTTAACTTCCCTTTTGTTCTTATAATTTGTTAAAAACTATATGATTGATATTTAAAAATGAAGTCAAAAGGTGCCATACGTGTATAACACCATACCGCAAAAAGGTAAGAGTTTATCAGAATAAATACGTAGCGAAAGAGCTATTTGTACAAATAACACATACAAGCTAATTGAAAAATCTTCAACTTCATACCAATCAACTGAAAGCGTGAGGAAGTGTGTAAACTATCGATCCTCTATCTTCTTTGATACTTTTCGGGCTCTACTTGAAAAAAACATGATAAAAAACTCTATAATAATTTTCATATGAATAAGGTGCTAATTTTAATTTTAATTATCTCAACTTTGAAATAGTCAGCCTCTTTCTAATTGAGGGGCCCGAAACAGAAAGGGCACATAAACTCATTCCGCCAGCAAAGTGTAAGTATTGGCTAAGTATTGGTTAAGTATTGTGGCTATGTTCGTTCGAGCTGGACAGTACTAAGTCGGCGGGATGAGTTTATGTGCCCTTTCTGTTTCATACCCCTCAATTGCACATACCGGTCGATAGAGCCTTAATGAAACAATTTTACCATTTTTTAAATTCCTGAGAAACCTTAAACCGCTAAACCACTAAACTTGAACAATTCTCAAAAATGATTAAAGGCTGGATGTTTTTAAGTTTGTAGACTTCCCATTTTTAAACCATTGCTTTTAAATTAAAAATATTTGAATGAAAGGAATAATTACCATTATGCAATTTAAAATTCAGGGATAGAGCACTTTCTCCAAGAATACCTAACCAGATTTTATAGCCAAGGGTAGTTGTTATTCCAAAGAATCCGTTGCAAGTGATCTAAGATCTTGAAAATTACCATAATCATGTGCAGAAGATGTACTTAATAGAGCAACCACATATTGTTTAAGCGCGACACCATAAACCTCTTGCATTTACAGCCAATGTGACTCGGATGCGCATAGTAAAACAAAAAAATAGGCTACTTTTAGTCTATTTCTTGGACCTCGCTATAGACCTGGAGAAAAATATAAAAATATGTTACAAGTATCAAATTTCTCGTCATTGAAAACCAAAGTGAGCATCTCTTTTTGTTTTTTAAAAATTTCAAAAAATTACCCCTAATTAGGGGTTAATGAGACACACAAAAATTAAAAATAGAAAATACCACTAATTATAAAGTCATCTTTCATTGCATTTTTACTATAAAATAAACATTGCAAAAGTAAAATTACGTATTCTCTTGATCGATAAGGGGTTGATGTGAAAAATCATTTTATAATCAGTGGTATGCCTGTAACATATTTTAATATTTTTCCCCAGGTCGCTAAGGAGGTCCGAAAAATAGGCTAACTTTGGTGTCACCTTTTGATCGCAAATTAGTTAATCCGAAAAACCCATTGAAGTACCGAATCATATGAAAATTTCGTTAACGTAATAAGAAATGAAAGTTTGAAGCGATATTCTGCCACAAATGACCGAAATTATCCTAAAATAGTTTACATATGCTGCCTGAAAATCCAAGAAAAATGATTAAATACTAAAATGAAGAAAGCTGTCAATTCTGGAGCGAATACATCTCTTCGTTTCTAAAGTAAAATTAATTTCAAAAGTAGGTTGTACACGAGAACAAATTGAGGTTGAGCTAGAGATAGAGTCGGATGCGTTACGGTTCGAGTCCCTCGTTAAAGATCCAATTTCCGTTTTGTCATGAATGTGCAAGGGGCAAAGAAATGAATGAAAGAAAGAAGGAAGAAAGCTAAAAAATACGAAGAAAGAAAGAAATAAGTAAAAAAGAAAGGAAGGAAGATACAGAAAAGTGAGCCATGGGAAGATGATGGGGAATTTACGTGGGCAAATAGAGTGGTGCGGGCGATGCAGCTTTCAAATGTAAATTGACTTCGTCGCCGTTGCACAAACTGTCGATGCCGGTCTTAACTCGTTCAATGTAGAACGCAATACTTTGGCCATTAAGATACGAAAACCGACTGATAGGCCGTCCCTGATGACGAAAATATAAGACTCTCATAAAGGAAGTGAAACACGAGATGTCATTTCATAAACCATTTTTTTCACAGTCGACGCGACGTGACGTACAAAACCAAGAAATATGAGCTTTTGATCTAGGATTAAACTTTCTCCGCAGGTATATTGTTCACCCAGAAACAATTTGTCAAATGCAAGAGGTCATCGGTTGCAATTTCAAATGATTAATTACCTCTTTCTGCTCAGTTCCTACTGCAGTCGTGTTTTATTTCCTTCATTTGATATTTTCCGTAATAAATGAGTTTAAAGTATTGAAATGAATTCCAGAGATATTGAGATCGCGTCCTAGTTAAGTCCAACTTAATATATTGACATATTAGGCAAAGCTTGGTTTATATATATATATAGCCTCGATGGCTCATGAGGTAAAAAAATCAAGCTTTGCCTAATATGTCAACATATATATATCGACGTGCCCAAATGACAGGGTGCCATCTCCGTAGGACGAAATAAAAAGGTGCCATCTCGGGTGGCGAAACCTGGAAGCTTAAGAATCCCATATAAGTAGTATTGGGAACGCCAACGCCCTCTGTAGTAGGGAACCTTTTTATTTAGTTCTGCCGAGATGGAACCTTGTCATTTGGACACGT
>NC_046658.1:35595177-35623149 GCF_010883055.1 Belonocnema kinseyi
CCCTGTACCAACGGTTTCTGCTGAGCATAGTTAAAATAATTGAACCGCTGGCGATCAGAAGGGGATACGCCAGAAACTCAGTTATTTTAGTTGGCCCCTGGATCATATTTTTAGGTCAATTTTTAATTTTTTAATAACATACCCCAATAGAGAATTTTATTGCGCATATTTTTAGTCTTATAAATAAATGTAATGACTCTATTAGTTTCCGAAATAATCAAGAAAATGTTACTTTTTTCTAAAATCGCAAAATACGAATTTTTTGTGTAATAATAATTATACAAAATATGCACCATCTTATAACGAAACTAGCATTATTTATAGAATTGTAATGAATTGCCTCTGAAATTTTATAACGATTTGTATTCTTCTCATGGCGTAAATTAGGTATTGAATGTTTCAAACGCTTCGGGAGTCGAACTAATTTTCCGAACATTAAAAGCTTCAATCAATTCTGATTTAAAAATGTAAAACATAATTAGCTGATATTATATAGTTCTTCTCCAAAAGCGTTTGAACATTCAATATCTAATTTAGGCCATGGGAAGAATAAAAATCGTTATAAAATTTTAGTGACAATTCATTGAAATTCTATGAATACCGTTAGCTTCGTTATATGACGGTGCATATTTTCTAAAATAATTATTACAACATTTAAATTATTGTAGAATTTATAGCGAGTTGAGCACAGCAAATTTGTATTTTGCGATTGCAGAAAAAATTAACATTTTCTTGATTATTTCGAAAACTAATAAAGTCATCACATTTATTTATAGGACTAAGAAGATGCGCAATAAAATTTTCTATTGGGATATATTATTAAAAAATTAAAATAGGACCTGAAAAAAATATCACCTTGAAGCCAATTAAAATGACGGCGTTTCGGGCGTATCCCCTTTTGATCGCCAGCGGTTCAAATAAGCAGTCGTGTACAATTGTCCATAGGTGGTCCCGGAAGAATTAACCGCCAGAGTAGAAGCGTAACGACCCTGTTAAAAGCTGAATTGCACCTGTATGAGGTGTGCCGAATGGTGACTCTGGGATACCGGTCAACAACACTGATGACACCAAACATATTTGCAGTAAGTGCTGTTCAAAACAATCGAACGCGCAGGGTTTGGAAAACGATGGATCGGACAAAAATGCCGAGTACTCTTAAGTTGGAATAGCCAATAAAGACTGAAGCTAGAGTACTAAGATGCCAGTATGGCCCTTGAACGAGAAAGTTACATGGCACGTGTGCGTGCTCTATGGTTCGAGAAACACCCAGCGCTCTCGCACTTTTCGCATCAGCGTCTGCGAAACCATGCCGAATAATTACTTAAAACAGGCTATGTAAGCGGAGTGCCTACTATACCGCAGCCAGAACAAGCCGGCAACAGAAAAAGAGAGGCGACACTGAGACCAACCATGGGCAAGCATTTAACAGAGGAAGAGCGATACTTCAGGATACGTAAAACCATCAACATCCAGGTTCCTTTTAAGCCAAAAGAAACTCAGCAAAAACATAGGATGGGCAAAACAGTACACGTCCCGCATTCAGAGTGTGATTAACTACATAACATCTGGTAGGAATTTCACCGCCAAGGTTCAAACGTTCGAGCGCGAACTCTGGATCCTTTATCACACACTAAGCAAGTCAAGGCTACTGAGCATGAGGCAGCATATTGTTGAGAGAATTCGGATACTATCTGACGCTAAGAGAAGTCTAGAGCGGAGAGAGACGTGTATCAGAGAAAACCAACCGGTTTTCTCTTGCCCACCTAGATTCTCCAAAAACACTCCAGTTACTGTCGACCATCCGCCCAAACCAGAGCAGGTCGAAGCATCTTGAAGAGAAATGTACGCAATCCAGCATCTACTGAAAGAAAATTCAGAGAACATAAATAGCTTGAAGGAGCTATGCAATGCCATCATACCTGTAATTCCAAAGAAGGAACGCCCACCCATCACCACAGAAGAGGTGAAGAAAGTATTATAAGGCATGAAGAACTATTCCACTCCAGGGCCAGATGGCATAAAGACCTTCTACTGGAATAAGTTTTCTTTAACCCTACAGCATATGGCTGATATCTTAACACACTGTATAAGATCTTCACATCTATTCTAAATGAGAAGATTGTTGGAAAATCAGTCCTCTGTGGCGAGAGACTTAAGAACAACGCAGCTCAAAGAAAGTCGTAGCAGGAAGCCTGGAGAACCTGCTTACCGATAGGTGTTTCTGCAATGACGTAGAATCCTACCAATGCTATGCCATCTTTCAAGGGTGTGTCTTTCAGGGTGACACCATGAGTCCACTCCTCTTTTGCCTTACATTACACCGGCACACAAAAAAGTGTTCTGTCAGACAGACTACTCTGGCATATCTATATGTTTTTGGGGTCCCTGAATTCGAATCCGGTGTCCAAATACCCAAGTTGGCTCCTATTTTTCTGAAAAATGAAAAAATAGACGTAAAATCGACAAAAAGAGCGATTTTTCAGGTATATTTTTGCAAAAAAAAAAAACATATTTTCTCGCCCGGTGGACTTAACCAACATATTTATATGTCTTTTGGCTCGCTGAATTCGAATCTGAGGCCTAAATAAACAATTTAGCTCATACTTTTTTAAAAATCGCAAAAATAGACGTAAGATCGGCGAATACAGCGATTTTTCTTGTATACTTTTGCAACAAACAAATTTTTCATACCCCGTGGTCTAAATCAGCATATCCTTATGGTTTTGGGGTCGCTGAATCTGAATCCAGGGTCAAAATCACACAGTTGGCTCATATTTAATTGAAAAATGCAAAAAATAGTGGTAAAATCGACGAAAACAGCGGTTCAAATAACCCAGTTGGCTCATATTTTATCGAAAAACGCAAAATTATACATCAGATCGACGAAAACCTTTAAATCTTTACCTTTCTCGACTGGAATTGTCGTTCACCGTAGATTCCCCTTGCCTCTCACGCTTATAGGGTTCTTTTATTTTTTATTTGTCTTTATATCGCTTGTGTCGAACTCTTTTGTCCTCAAAAGACCTACGTAGTGGGTTTTGCTTTCGTTTGGTACCTTTAATGACTTGATCCTGTTTTAAACTCCAACAATAGTCAGCTATCATGTTGATATCCCAACATCCCTGATATCGCCTCTCCATCTCTTTTATATCCTGGTGGAAACGTTCTCCTTGCTCTTCACTAAAGTCTTCCAGGTTGTCTGGAAACTTATTTATATGCGAATGAAGATAAGGCAGCCTAGTTTACCAAAATTTGTTACCATTTCTGAAACCACATTTTGATAGTCTGGACTTTTCTTATTACCTAAAAAGTTTTTTACAACATTTTTAAAACTAAGCCAGGCATCTTTTTCAGTGCCAGACACTTTTGTAATGAATTCTGGAACCTGCAATATTTTTTTTATCTGATGTCCATCATTATTCCTGGATAACGCTAAAAGTAAATCAAACTTATTTACAAAAAATCCTACTATTGCCATGCAAGGAGACTAACGCAAATTAAAAACCCCAAAACGTGAAACGCAAAGGGAGTCTACAGTGAACGGCAATCCCAGTCGAGGAAGGTAAAGGTTTAAAGGTTTTCGTCGATCTTATGTCTAATTTTGCGTTTTTCGATCAAGTATTAGCCAACTGGGTTATTTGAACCCCGGATTCAGAATCAGTGACCCTAAAATCATAAAGATATGCTGGATAAGTCCATCGGGGATAAAGATACATTTCTTTTGCAAAAATATCCACGACAAACCGCTGTTTTCGTCGATTTTACCTCTATTTTTGCGATTTTCGAAAAATTATGAGCCAAATTGGTTATTTAGGCCTCAGATTCGAATTCAGCGAGCCAAAAGACATATAAATATATTGGTTAAGTCCACCGGGCGAGAAAATATTGTTTTTTGCAAAAATTTACCTGAAAAATCGCTGTTTTTGTCGATTTTACGTCTATTTTTTCGTTTTTCAGAAAAATACAAGCCAACTTGGTTTTTTGGATACCGGATTCAAATTCAGCAACAACAAAAACATATGGATATACTAGTGTAGTCCGTCAGACAGAACACTTTTTTGTGTGTCGGTGTTATTGCCACTATCTCTAGAACTTTGCCATTCCCAGAGGTACTTTGCAGCAAACCTGAAAATCGAAAGCACAAGGTCACTCATGGATTTGACATGGATGATCTTAATATCTATGCTTAAAATAAAGAGCAAATACATCTAGCTCTAGGGCTTGTTCAACTATACTCTAAAGAAATTGGAATGGAATTTGGGTTAGAATAAGGTGCGAATGTTTATTTGCAGCGAGGAAAACTTAATGGCGTCCCTGAAGACCCTGAGCTCGTCAACAGAAGCGATATACGACACCTTTGCGCTGGAGAGACTTATACACCTAGGCTTGCCGCAGAGCCACATTCAGGATGCAAGATAGTCGCAGAATATTGAATCTTGAATGTCTTCACAACAAGATTATTCTGTGTACAACACATTTAGTCGCAAATGAACGAGATAATCTTGCAAAATGGTCAGGAAGCATAAACAAGTAGGCAAAGGAATGCTTCTGTACAAAGCTGCGGAGGAGGCTGCTGAAACGCTTCGCCTTGAGTTCAACATCAGGGGTGAGCAAAATGCATCAAATCTTACCTATCTCGAGCACTCACTCCTGAAAGCCTGGATTAGAAAGCACAAAAATGTGCACAGAAATGTGGAGGATCAGTCAATGACGTGTGAGCTAACATTTGCTTTTCTTCGATCACCCGAATTGTAGTAGGGAACGGGGGGTTTTAATTTTGTGTGTCAAGACGGTGTCATTTTCACTTTAGCATATCGTCGCCACATTTTGAGTCAAGACATTCCCGATGACAGTTGCAGAGCGTGTCATGTACACCCCTAACATTTAGGACTCATACTATCTATTTTTCTAACGCATGTGGGAACTGCGTACATCAAAAGAGAAAATGCTTTTTTTATATAAGATTTAATCTTTGTTTTCTAAAACGGCAATTGGAATGTATCGATAGAAAAGCCTCCATTCTGTTAAGAGTTCTAGACTTAGGGCAAGTTGCTGATGTATAATGCCCGCTAGATCATAATGTCTTTGCATATATTCTCTCTTAGCCATTACGCGACAGCCATCAATAATGTAATCGATTGATTCTTTGGTATCTCCACATGATCGGCACCAGTCAACCACGTCTTGATGTAACACGTGTTTGTGATAATTTCTGGTTCTGACAACCTTGTCCTCTATCGTAATGACAAATACTTCCGTTTCTGGATACAGAAAACCCTTTCTCAGCCAAATATTCGATGCCTCACTATCCACTTTTCGTTTGCTGTTAATGTCGTGCCGCAACTATATAACTCGTGACTTACGCCGTTTTTTGACATCTACAACGCCCCTACCCCTATATGTCGTCGTAGAACTACCCTTTCAATCGCTGAATTATTGTGGTACATTCGGTGCTTCGTCATTTCTATGCGAACAATTCTGTTTAACTTTTCAAGGTCGGTGTTAGACCATTTTATGAGCCCGAAGGAGTACGTGAGGACAGGGATGGCATATGTGTTGATTGTTCTGATTTTGTTTGCCGAGTTGAGAAATCTCTTCATAATTAATCTGTGTCTCGTAGTGAAGGCAGTCGTTAGGCTTTTCTTAATTATCGTATGTTGAATACCCTTAGATTCAAGAATACCCAGATATTTATATGATTTGCAGTATCTGGGCTTAACTAGCGTACAGCTTCAAGTCATCCATGTAAAGAAGATGGGTCACTTGATGACCATCCTCATTATCAAGAATTCTGAACCCATGAGACATGCTGTTTAGTGTTTTGCTCATTGGATTTAATGCTAAACAGAACCATAGTGCGCTGAAGGAGTCTCCTTGAAATATACCCGCCGTAAAGCGTATTCATCTAGCTATCCTTGGGTGTCCATGAACAAAATACTTGATTCTTTTATTCCAGAGCCTCATTGTATGGCTTAGAAAGTCAATAATGCGTGGGCAGATTTTGTAAAGTTGTAAGACTTCAAGCAAATAGTCATGCGGCATGGAAGGAAACGCTTGCTTGTATTCAATGTATGCCATGTGTAAGTTTCTTTGATGCTTACGAGCTTGAGTCATGGCAACAGCGTCTATAGTGATTAGATCTTTACAGCCTCGCGAGTTTTTACAACATCCTTTTTGTTCTTCTGTAAGAATGTCATTCTCGTCGCAATGAGAACATACCTTATCTGCAATGATAGCTGTAAGACATTGATAAATTGTTTGAAGACAGGCTATCGGTCGAAAGTCAGATGGATTTTGAGCATCTGGTTTTTTTGCTAACATATACGTAGTACCCTGGAGCATAAAGCCTGGCATCAGATCTGGGTGTTCCATGATCTTCTGAAAACACCTTGCCAACGCAAAATGCACACTCGTCAGGTACTTGTACCAGAAGTTGTGTACCATGTTCGAACCTGGAGCCTTCCAATTACTTGCCCTTTTCAAGACCGCTGAAACATCTGAAGCTTTGATGTTTCTCAATTGCATTTTGGGACTATTGCTTGCCCTTGCTTCCTCCCGTTTGAACCACACAGAGTCCAAATTGCATATGTTCATTTTTCCCCAAACAGCCGACCAGTAGTGAGTCATATCTTCCAATTGAGTGACTTCGGTGCCTTGTTGGTCATTTGGCTTTACTCTCAGTTCACGATAGAACCTTCTTTCATCTGTCTGAAAGTTTTGATTTTGTTGCCTTCGTGCACTACTTTTCTGGAACCGACGCAGTCTGGCAGTAAGAACATCAAGTCTGTCGTAGAGAATCTAAAATTTCATCCAATATTGCTGTTGTTAATGTCTCGATGTACCGAGGGTAGATGATTTTATTAACATAGTTTATCAGCTTTCTGGTTCTATTTCGTGTTTTATATTGTGTTAATCGACCCAATTTGCATCTTACTTTGCTGACATCCATATCCAACCTAATCTTCCATGGTGAAACTCGATCCCTTGCTGGGACAAAAATTGCATTTGCAGGCCTAGTTTTCCGGCCCAATGTTCTAACGGTTGCCACAGCTGCACAGTATACAAGTGTTTGCACCTCTAACGCAGTTTGTGCTACGTTCAAATACGTAGGTAAAATCTTGATGTCAAGATGTGCTATTAGTGCAAGCATATCATTTGTGATGTTCATTTTGGGCAGAGAATGCCTTAGTGTTGGTTCTACATATCTGAATTCTAGTAAAGCATGACCAAAATTCCTGTTTGTTTCTGGGATTTCCCTATCCACATCATCATTAGTAATATCCGGATATGGTCCTAATGGATCCGGTACATGGTGTTCATTATGCTACGATGGAACTTATGCTACAATTACTTTTTTTGGTTAACCCTTATTGACCCAAATTGTCCGTTTTTGTCCGTCAACTTTAAGAACGGACAACTTTGTTAATTATGCTGGAAAAGATCTGAAAATTGATTGGCAAGTAAGTTAAAGTGTGCTTTTTCAGAATTTGACCCGAAAATTTCGAAAAAACCACCCCTTCCCATCCTATTTTTCAATATGATGAAGGAAACATAATTTTTTAATGTAATTTTTTTAAATCGCATTTTCGATGCGCAAGAGGTTTTTACAATAGCTAAAATCACAAAAACTCTGGCTCAAAATGGCCTAATAATAATTTTATACACACAGAAAATTTATTTTTCATTATTAAGGGGTTTTACGACCACCCCTAAAATAAAATATGGGGGAAACATATCACGAATAATAGAAAACATATTTTCTTTTGTTATCTAAGGTTGAATTTTGTTACCACCCCATAATATAGCTCAAAGGGGTGAAACTCGGTAGTTTTTCAAAAATACTATTTTCAATACCAAAAAATTGCAAATAAATTTGGTACTAAAAAAAAATAAAGGTTGAGTTCGTTTAAAATGTTAGAAATCTGTAGAATTTGATTCATGTAGAATTTTATTTTAATGATTTTTTCATGAACATGTTCCAAATTTTTGTATGTGCTTGCGTATGGAACGTCTTTAGCCATTTCTTCAATAAAAATGTTTCCAGTTCTTACCGCGTGAAGATAGGCGTTTATAAAGAACCTTTTTCTTGTTTTTTGTTATTTTATTTTTATGTTCAGAATAATCCGTAAAATAGCGGTTTTTCGTAAATATGCTATTTTAGGGATGGTCGTACAAATCCTTAATGATGAAAAATGAATTTTCTGTGTGTATAAATTTATTATTCGGACTTTTTGAGTCAGAGTTTTTGTGATTTCAGCTATTGTTAAGACCTCTTTCGCATCGAAAATGCTAATAAAAAAAAATTACCTTAAAATAATCGCGTTTCTTTTTTTAAATTGAAAAATAGGGTGGGAAGGGGTGGTTTTTTTGGAAATTTTCGGATCAGATTCTGAAATAGCACACTTGAAAATACCCGCCAATAAATTTTCAGATTTTTTCCAGCATAATTAACAAAGTTGTCCATGCCTAAAGTTGACGGACAAAAACGGACAAATTGGGTCACTAAGGGTTAAGAGTCTTAAACTGTTTCAGGCTTAAATTACCCAGGCGGAAAAATTAAATATAGTTTATATATAGTGTGAAGTATTATATATAATATTAATTAATTTCATACATTTATTGCATAAAACAAATGGAAATTATATATAATACTTCACACTATGTATAGACTATACATTATTTTTCCGCCTGGGAATTGCTTATTTAAGCGCATATGTGCGAATTTTTCGAGGGCACAAAGTCTGCCGACCTGTCGAAATGATAACTGAAAGTCGGGCCTTTTTTGTTCGAAAGCTGAACCAATAGTAGACTAATCTCTGACTGCCAACATTGTCTGGTTAGGTTGTGCAGGCTACAGTTTCTTATACATAAGTAAAAAATCTTGCCCAACTTTGGCTGCCAAAGTCGGCTCAACCTTGGTATCGTATTTTGGGACAATAGTCAGTCACGCTCTTCCTGTAGTTATCATTTCGATCGGTTAGCCAAGCTTTTAGGAAAGTTCGTCTCACTTTGAGACAATGGTCTTACTTTGGGTGCCGGCTGAAATTCGCAAATGTTTTAAAATTATAAACTCGGAAATACTAAATCCACTGTTAGATATCTTCCCTTTATACCGAAAGCATGAAATAACATTTGTAAACTCACGCTTGAGCATAGAAAATAAAATCCTCTTTCATCTAGTATGTATAGTAGCTGTATCCCACAAGCATTTTGCTGAATCATATTTACTAGCAGCACCGAATCAAAGCGGTTTTTTTTAAATAATCGTCTTACATGCTACGTGAGAGGGACAATTGTGCTTAACACCCTTACAATATACAGCGTCCAGATATCCATGTAACATCGAGAGCCTCTGGGGACTGCGAGCTGGGGAACAGAATCGAGAGCAATCTACAATGAGTTCCGGTGACTCAGAACGGCTCGAAATCGAAAAGGAAACGCATTACTGCATCACAACTGGCCAGGATTAAAGGGTTAATCCATTAGGCGTGGTGAAAGGCACGCGCAAGTAGATTAGGCCAGGTATGTATCGAGATAGGCTAATTCATTAATCATCAGTGATTAGACAGATACATATCCATCCATCTCTGATTAATGTACAACGTTTCTAATTGTAAGTGCTATTTCTACTATTTGTGTCGCTTATGATTTAATAACAATCTATTTCTAACAAAATAAAATACACAAAAGCGGATAAAAAATATAGAAAAAAAAGGTCTGTCCTAGGTCTAGACCTACACTTGAACTTTGATCAAAACGTACTTTTGAATAAGAATTAAATATTTTTAACGAAAATAGAGTTAATTAATATGATGTAGTGACAAATTTATCATTTTATATTGGTTCATAAAAATGACATGAAATCATGTTAAAAAGTGGAATATGATTTTCTTATATTTTTCCAATTTGTTTTTTATAATCTATGGGAAGTAATAAATAAGTAAACTATCATTATATTTAGCATTCCTTCATAGCTGTGGGGCTTAAAAAATTGAACATTGTGTCGTTTTTTTAAAATGCCAATATCTTTATTTTAATGTCCTTTTTCACATTTTCAGATATAATTTAGGCGAACCATTTTTTGATTAACATTTTGTAGTACCTTCTGTCATTTTTAAAACTATTTTTTTTATATTTATGCTATTTTTTACTATTAAAACATAAACTGCGCGTCATATCAACACATGGAGATTTAAAGGAATCTGCGACAGTCAGTTCTTACATAAAACTAACACCTTCTCATTATGATAAGAATGTAAAAATTTATAATTGTGAAGCATAAATGAGAAATTATTTAATCACAAAAGTTTATAATGAAACTGGTACCGCTTTTTACGTTCTGATGCTCTAGTTTTAAAGTTTCAATGCGATTAACATTGAAACTAATTGGTATAGCTTCCTTGAAAAGCATATAGTTAAAAGAAATGTTCTATATCTATTTTAGACGATTCAATTTTGACTTGCAACATTTTTCTGCGACCAACTGATACCAAAAAAAGAAAATTACATCAGCTCAAGACCGATTTTAAAACTAAACAATAGGATACTCATCTTTTTAAATCTTATGTGACGTTGTCCTTCAGTACTCCTCACGCATACTTAAAAGTGTATACTTCTTTAAATTGAATTAAATAAAAATAATTGATTATTAATATTTATTGCAAAAACCGATTGTTTATAAATGAGGAAAGTCGAAAAAGTTGAAAATTACAACAGAAAAGGATACGCAAAGCACTTTGCGTGTCCTAAAAGTTGTACAAGGCATTCAATACGTCATTATACCGAGTTCGAAGCGAAATTTACAAACGAAAAGAATCGCTTGTCCTTACCTATGATTTCGACTTGTGAATTAGCTCGGACTCTGATCGGAAATCCACGGAAAATAAGACCCGGCTAAATTCGGCTATACACTAGCGACGATCGTTCGTCCATTTTCCAATAGAAATTGTATAAAAAAATCAATTTTTCATTGTAAAATATGAAAAAGCACATCATTTTTACCCAAATAGCGTATCTTAATTACTCAACATTTCATTCAGTATCAGAGTTCCGTGGGCAAACAGTTTTTCTTGATTTTCTCAGTTCAAGTGAAATTAGAATTATGTATCTTTTCAGTTTGTACGGCAGTACTGTATTAATAAAGTTGTTTTCGATAAATAAAGAATTTTTCGTTTTTCTTATTGTTCTTGGTGCCTAGTTTTTCTGAGAAATAGAATTATTTATTTTTATTAACATTTTTTACGATTAAAAAAACTATGCGTGTTATTAAAGAAAATTTTTTAGAAAAGTTGTAGACATTTTTGTGAAATGTGTAATTTTTTTATTAATATCTGATCTTATTTTGTATAGTTTGGCCGGAAAGTGCCATTTTTTTTTTCTAAAATGATTTTTCACGAATAAAACGAAAAATATACGTCGTATCAATAAAATTCTTTCTCACATCTAAGATGAACCATCTTTCTTCCGAACCTTTTTTTCTTATATCTCGTAACATTATTCCTGAGAGATCGAATTTTCGATTTTTAAAAAGCATTTTCTATGAATAAAACCGGAACACTGGGTCAAAAATGGCTGGTTAACGATTTCATCCTTCCTTATTAGTGCTTAAAACAATGTACCGAACGGTAATGCAATTGGATAATTCCTTCCAAAATTACCGTGTTTAAAGACTACAGCGACAACGGCGGTAGACAGACATAGAAGTAAAATCCGTTTTTTTTCTCAATCATGGAGTCCGTATACATTGAGATTCAATAAAATCGGTGAAAATCAACTTTCACATGACACTCATACCTTCAAACTGATATGATAATGTAAAAATCGGAACTAAAATATTTTCTACACCCATAGAAATTCAGTTACAAAAAAAGTTAAAACCGATATTACAATTTAGTAAGTATAATCTTTTACGATTTAGGGGAATCGGCTATGTATATTGAAAAGTAGTATAGTATTTATTAATAATCTATGGAAAATGTACTTTTGAAAATTAATGTAAGTTCTACAAAACTTGTAGAAGGAAATGTGATATTTAAAATTCACTATATTAAATGTAAGCAGGACCATAATGTCAATTATTAGATAGATTAAAATAATTTTTTCGTATTTTGAAAGAGATGATTCTGAAATTTGCTAAAGACTATACTAAAAATTATGAGTCATTCGAAAAAAATGTGACGGTCGAAAATACAAAAACGACAAGGTCGTAACCCGTCGTGAAACTCCACCAACTTACACTGCACAATTATAGCACATAAATACGCACATCATCATTATAATTATTAGTATTTGTACACATAACAATGTAGAATACACATTCGCTGATGTAACTAACTTAACCGTTACTTATATACATAGCACGCAAACATATACATATAACACACATATCTATAGGTTTTTGATTTGTAAATCTTTAGAATATATTGAAACCTTACAATCTTTAGCAATGCTTCATTATCTGATGCTCGAAACCTGAGTGGTAAAATCCTTGAAATTTTCAGCTAATAACTTTTATAATTTGTAAGTTGAATATCATTAAAAATGTATACTTTAGCCAATTATTAGCACTCTTGCCTTAAAAACAAAACACTGAAAAACACGTGTCTATACATGAATCTTCACCAGTTTAGCGGGAAACACGAAGTTCTCCGATTCACGTCGTGAGCGCTCGGCTATAAGGTACAATCGGCGGATTATACTAACCTCGGGAAATCATCAGAGCTATCCGGATTTTTTAATATAGTGTTTTGTAATTTTCTCAACTGAAGAATTACAATTTCTGATAGCGTCCGTCACAGAAAATAAAAATATCTCTTATTACCTTTCACTTTATCTTTGACTATATTAATTTGTAGAATATTTATATTAACTTTTCTACCTCAATTTATTAATTCCTATAATTGCTTTTATGTTATTTGAATATGCCATTATTCATTTTTCTTATTCTGCGTTTTAATACACAAAATATCAATCTTTGCTATTGTATATACTAATTCTTGTTCTAAAGATATTAAGTTTTCATATTCTAATTGTAAAGTTTCTAAATTACGCTAACAAAAATTTGTATGTGTACACGATTTCCCTAAGTCGTAATCGACTATATCAATTATAAATATTGAAACCTTTTAGGGGGAAAAATATTTAAATACTATTTTAGTGAATCGGTTTCATTTAAAAGAACAGAGGCAATCGACTTCTCAATCGTATTGATGCATTTGAATTGGACATCAACATTTAAATTATTTCAATCAGCTAACTGCAATTCAGACGCCGTAAATGAGAAAACTCCAATGATTAGAGAACAAATTAATTAAACAGTCTAATTAAAAACAGAATTTTTAAAATTCTTTTCGAGATTTTTTAATATGATCAAAATTGTTGCAGTTATGCTCCCACATTTTGCAAAAAATTAAAAAAATTTAATTGAGCAAGCGAGTGAAACAAAGCATGAACCAGTGTCTGCTTCTGTTATGCATTTCCATTTTAAACAAATATAAAGAATATCTGTGTAATATATGGTTAATGAATAAAACGTTAAACTTAAAATCGTAGTGAATCGGTCGCTATCGATAATGACCAATTGAGCTTGCGAATTCACAACAACATTTAAACGAAAATTAGTGTTTCTCCTATATATTATTATGAAATT
Source organism: Belonocnema kinseyi (assembly GCF_010883055.1). NCBI lineage: Eukaryota > Metazoa > Arthropoda > Insecta > Hymenoptera > Cynipidae > Belonocnema > Belonocnema kinseyi. The sequence continues at coordinate 35,608,826 of NC_046658.1, forward strand.
TACTTAAATATAAGGCTCTGTCTAGTTCAAAATAATATTCATTTATACCCTGCGCACTTTTCGAAATTTGTATAAAAATGTTATTGCTAGACTCTTCAAAATTGGAATACCTTTCAAAGCTGATCAACGCTAAACCAGAGCCAACCCAGACTGCCAAGGTTATAAGTATTTTATTGTCTATCATTTTAGATATTTAACCCTTAAGATTTTCGAAATATATAAAAAAATTTCTTTCTATTGAAAATTTGATCAACACCAGACCTGAATCCAATCAGACATTCCAGACTAGATGGTCTAGATAAAGGCTGACCTGTGTGAAAGAAGATCTTCCAGACTAAACGATCTAGATAAAATCAGACCTGGGCCATATAAGACTTTCCAAACCATGCGACCCTGATAAAGCCAGGCCTAGATCAGACCTGAAACTAGACTGCCATGAAAGCAAGCCGGATTAACAATATAATATTGGCTGAGGACATTTTTTTATTTTCCGTGAAATCATTGACAAACTAATAGATTATTTTCCAAGAAAAATCAATTTATTTATTAATTTTGTAAACAATATGGTCATCCACAAAAATTTGGTTTGCCTTATAGTTAAGTTTTTTACCAATTTTTTCTCCCAAAGAATTTAAATGTAGAATTAAAACTTAATCTTGGCTATTTCACAATTCATAATAATTCATTAAAAAGTTACAAAATATGAACCGGAAATGTTGATTTTTTAAACGAAACATGTGGCCCCCTCATGGCTTGCAACACATGGTGTAACATCAAAGCTGAAGAAAATACATGGTGAGTTTGATGAAAACAATCCAAATTATTAATCATCTACGTTTTTTTTTTTGCTAAAATGGTTTATTTTTAGGGAGTATCAGTATGCATGAATACGTTGAAGCCATTTCGGATAATTTTCCAAAAGTGTTTGCACTTATTAATTATTATTATGATAAGTGATTTTTTGCGAAGTTTTATCATTTCAATAATGCTAAGACTCGAGGAGTAAAAAAAGAAACATAAATCAACGAGATAAATTACGTTAACCCTTTAAAAAATTTATTTTTATACAATGAGATCCGTCAATAGCCCTCCCTTCTATAACAATTCCGAGAATTGACGCCGCGCCGCGGGTAGGTGTAACAAGAGCTACGCGGGCTGCGCGGGGTGCGCGGGGTCTGCCGTTGTCACTCAGGCAAGCACTCAGGCGTGAACAAACAAAAGCGTAGCGGGCTCTACCAGGTATATTCTCACCCACCACCAGCCCTAAAACTGGCACAATAGAAGAGTTTCACTGTATATTTAATTTATTAATTTAGAATGATAATTCCCAGAAGAAAAGTTATACATAATTTATATATAGTGGACAAAAACCTGATATTTTCATTTGTTTTACATGGAAAAGTTCATAAAACAAATGAAAAATATCATTGTCTTATCCACTATAGATAAAATATATATAATTTTTTCACCTGGGTTGCTTCAAGCGAATCGTAACATGTAGGCAATAACATGTAACAGGGTGTATACGAGCCATAACCTCGCAAAATGAAATCGCTTATTTCCGCAGCAAGTATTATAAAATAAAGTATTTATAAAATTGATAATTTATCTCATAATTATAAATTTTATCACAACTTTTTAGAAATATTTATAAAATTATTTATAAAAAGTATATAGAAACATCTTTAAAATAAGTGAGGTTAGGTTTTTATAATTGCATAAGATATATAATTAATTTTATAAATACTTTATTTTATAATACTTATTGCATAGATAAACGATTTGATTTTGCGAGGTTATAGCTCACATAACTCCCGCTGAATTTAAGTTCAGGTTATATAACCGAGAATATGACAGAGTTTCTGAAAATTTAAAAGAATTTAAGAGAATTTATGATTTTTAACAATATTTGTATTGTTCACGTCATGTCGACGGTTGCATATAAATTATTTCCTATCCTAGGAATATTCAGGAATTTAAAATATACAAAACAGTAGCTTATTAAAAAATTAACACGATATGACTGAAACTCTAATCTCAAATTACATTTGCCTCATATTACCTTCCGGATGGAAATTTAAGTCGGGGGCTTACCATTCTACCGCCCGAGAGCCCGTCTTTAAGCCGGGAGCTGGCCGCGGAGCCCGACTTTAAGTCGGGCTGTGGCCGGGGTTTCTGGTCGAAATCCGACCAGCATCGTCACGCTACGCTGGCCAGCATCCGGCCATGAAGCATGGCCGGGAGCTGGCTGGGGAGCCCGACCGTATCCCGGACAAGATCAATTGGTGCTTTACTAGATTTAAATGATTCGGGTTTCAATTGTATGGAGATTATCAGTCACTAAATTAGGGAATCAATTTGATTCTTTTTTACCGTAGAATTGGAGCATATTAATATATAAAATTCCACACGCCCAGCACGCAGTCAACATTAACTATTTTCACGTAGTCGTTGAGAGACAAAAAAGGTATTTAAAAAATTAATATTAAATGATTGCGAGTATTTTGACTTTAAATATTAATTGTCCTGTTTATAGTAAATACATATATTACATTTTTAAACATTATCTTACAAATAACATTTCTAATGCTACGGGGTATCGAACCGACATATCTTTACCTAAATCTAATGCCTAGCAGTCAGGAGTGCTAACCACTGTGCTAAACCGACAAGTTGAAACTCGTTGAAAAAGCCATCCTCATAAGCTACAGTTCAAAAAAGTTAAAGTACCAAATTTTAAGTTCTCATTTTCTAAATATTTATTATTATGCGGTGTTCTGTAAATATAAAATACACGAAATTTCAACAAGAATATCAATCAAATACTTTTTAAATAAATAATTTAAATCGATTAAAACTTTTCTTCGCGTGATATTTTGTATTTTCCCGTTGTAGACTATTTTACAACTTTTTACAATGACAGGAAAGTTTTTCGTGTAAGGTTTGGTTTTTAGATCTTTTTTACTATTTTACAACGTTTAAAATTGATATACAATGTAAGTTTTTTCTGAACATTAGCAATTTTTCATAAGGATGGAACTTAGAACTTTTTTCATAAAAAAAAAAACAGTTCGAATTTCAAAAAAGTGTAATTGAATTTTTGTCACAAAATGCATTATTTGTAGGTCTGAACTCATGAAACCTTAGAATTTGTGGTGTCAAAAAGATACTCACCCAATATATTTCCACGCGTGGAACATCCATGCGGGTTTACGCATCCATTTCTAAATGAAATCAGAAAAAGTAATTAAGTTATAAAAAAAGTTTAGCCATTTTATTATTGCAAATTAGCGCCCGGCCAGTTACCGTCTGAGCATTCGATTATAAGATTTGTCGGATCAGATCCCAGTCAGCCCCCGACTGGGGTTTTGACATAAATTTTACCTAGCGAGTCTCCGACCAGCGCACGGCTAGGCTCTTGAAAAACAAACATAGCCCGGTCACTCACCGACCAGAGACCTTGTTGAACCAGGGCTAACCCGGGCTATTTCCACACGGGCTAATCAATAATAACATTAAATAATGAAATTATGTAATATCAACCGCTAATCCGTTTTTAAATAGTCAGCTTTATATCGATAAAGTATAAAATATTTCATCCTGATATTTATTTATTATGTGATGCACCTTCTGTGCACATTTAAAAAAGACAAGATTTTAAATACAAATTTATGATAAAATATTTTGTTTATAACGACCAAAAACTGTTACATGTTTAGCAGATTTAGCATTGACATACCCATTCAGACATTGACATATGCATTCAGATTTTTCTGGAACGAATAATAGGAATACTTTCTTGAATTTATTTCTCGGTTATATTCTCCGTAATATTCTCATTCTCGTTACCGTTCTCAAAGTAATATAGCCGGCTCAGAACTCTAGAGACAGTAGCTTGAATTTAAAATGTGTACACACATTTTTCTTTTTTAAATATGAATTCGAAAAAAAGTTTTTTCGCAGTACACTGGTATTATTAGTGATTTTAGACAATATGCTTTAAAATGCAAAAATAAAAAACAGTGGATTTACAGGAAGTCTGTATTATCAGCAGAGTAGTTACTATCGATCAGTATAAATGTCACTCCACCCTCTGTGGAAATGGAAATCAACACTATTGATTAAGTTAACTGTTCCAATAACGCAATTCAACGCAAAACATCGAACCAAAAAGCTATTCCTAATAGCCGAATAATAGCCGCTTATGTATCGATTTAACTACGCAGGATTTCGTAGACACTAATATTTCAACACATATTGTTGTCTGCATTAAACTTAATTTAAGGTGTTAAATATGAAAATATTACCTTTCGCGATAAGTTTTAAGAGCATGGAGCATACATTTAAAACCAGATGATTATTTATTTCCTATTAGCTATATACCTCGAGTATCACAGAAAAAGCTGGGGTTTTTATTAGAACCGGTTCTTCGTTCCAAGAGAGCTGCAAAAAAGGAACTCTTATAGATAGAGCCACGTTCTATGTAATTTTCTTATATAAAATTAAAACTGAAACAAAAAGGAACCTCCAGTTTTTCCTGTTATATGTGTGGACGTTCTTCAAAGCCACCTTTTTGGCCTCTTTAAAGTTATTTTATTGAAATGCAAACTCCCTTGCTAGGCTAATATTCACTGCATGGGCTGCCGAGGATCTTCCGAGAGCGGGGCAGAAATCGAACCCGCAAGCCAACGGAGTGTGTCCAACCCGTGCAGAAATTGCCAAATATTTGCCTTATTTCCGAATTGGGCCAGATCGGGCACACAATTTTGTGGTTGTTAAATTTGGCCCCATCTAGACCCCGACTTAACAGCCAAGCTTGCCAGTAGATGGCGCTCCATTAATTTCGGGGACTAAAGTAGGTTGACTCCAAATCGCCCAAGTTTCAACGGAAAGTGTCAAGCGTCAAAAATATTTCCATTATTATTTGGAAAAGTGACAAAATAAGTGGGAAAAATGTCAAAAGTGAGCACAAGACGAATGCGTAGGTATAGTATACTTCAAAATATTCCTGAATTATGTGTTGAAGACTATAATAAGTAAATTTATTAAGAATGTTAAGTTGAAACCTAACCTCGAAATGAGGTTATTTATTTATAAGAAAATCAGCAAAAGTAATATTTCATTTGTTGAATGTGAAAACGAGTAGATTCACAATGACGTCATAAACATATTTATTTTCACGTATTTTTAGGTGATTTGATACTTTCCACAATTTGGTTCAATATAGAAATTGAAAGCAACTTCAATTTAGAAATTAAAACCAAAAATATATTGCAAAATACTTAAATGGTTTATCATACACAAATGTTGGCAGCTTATGTTGCGTCGTTTGACTTTTTCCGTTTGCTCGAAAAAAAAGTGTCTGAAATACTCCAATTTTTTCATATCGCGATCTATTAGATAACCTGATATTTGTATTCTAAAATTTCAATTAAGGAGGTAATATATTCGATTTTAATATTATTTTATTTATGAATTCCTTTTAATTAAGAATAAGAAAAATAAATTAATATGGGCCCGATCGGGGCCAGATATGGTTATCTCTGGGCGCAGCGCTTGGGCCCCGAACGGGCATCGTGTTTCATTTCGAGTCTGGCCCCACCTAGATGGCCTAATTTGGGCCAAATTCTGCCCGATCTGGCCCCGATCAGATTCAAATTGGAATTTCTGCTCGGGAAAGCCTACGCTTTAGCCCCCACGACCATCGTCCCACTTCACGTTATTTTATTGTGATTTAAGATTATAAAATTAATTTTGTACTATGGGTCATATTATCGGGCACTAAAAGAAAGATTCGTGCAGATTTTTTTACAATGAAACGTTTTGGTATTTTATCTCTAGGGCACGAAAGTTCCTTGTCTGTAGAGAATTTTACAACTTGAAGTCGATATCTTTACAAATTGGCATCAGTTCCATGTATCTGGCTCAACCCAAACTAGAAGGGAAGATAATTCTATTCATCTTCATTGGAAGAATTAGGCTTCGTACTTGAAATAAACATCAGCACTTTGCATAAACACCTCTCACCAATCAGTCGGAGAGCGTTCAGTCACCGATATTCTGCAATGCATGTGAGAAAAGCACGTTTCTGGACAGAAGGAACGTTATGTGAGTTACTTCTAATGTTGACACCTAATGCTGAATCTCTGAAGGGTAAGGATTAAGAACGAAGGGGAATTAGGTAGAGTCTTGAGAATTTCGCTGTTTATCTTTGAATATGCATAAGACTGCACAGAATACTCGCCTCGTATAGTACTCGTATTAATGTGAACTTGAGCGCCTCAGCAGATTCCATAAAGTATTAACTAACGCTAAAGTAAGAATTTCTCCAATAACGTCTGCTGCACTTTTCTTACCTCGTGAAATAACTCTGAAGTTCTTTCATATTTTTTCATTGTAATAAGTCCCAACCACTTTCTATATTTGAATAAAGGATACCTTTACAAACTATTGTCTATATGCAAGTTATGACCCATAAAGGCTAGTATTATTTGCTTTCTATATCTACTTTTTTAAAAGTAAGTTCTGGATTATAAGCATGAAATATAATCTTTTTAATACAAACAAAAGTTTCACAATAAATCCCAAGGTGTTCTTTTCTTATCAAAAAAGGCGTCGAAGCGTTGCTGAATGAGGAAACAGTTAACAACTAAATAAGTACTGCGCAGAAAATTAACAGCTACTAAAATTAAAGATCAAAGCATTTTTAACTGTAATTGGGTGATTATGAATGCTTTTTCACAGATGTCATGATAAAACCTTGTTTGTCTCATATTTAGGGGGTTTTGAATCGTGGAGATTTAATGGAATTTGCGAAAATCAGTTTTCACACAAAAGTAATACTTTCTCATCATGATGAGAATGTTCAAAAAATTGTAAGTTGTCACTTATTTTAAAAAAGACTTTTAACAGACTTGTATTATAAGCAGAGCAGTAACAGACAAATTTGACGCCCTGTGCAAAAGTTCTCTCTTACGCCCTTCATACCCCCCCCCCCCCATAGATTGAGTTTTATTTCTATGGTAAAAATTGTACATAAAAAATAAAATTAAATAACAATAAAATATAATAATGTTATTCAAATAAATAGTTTTTATTAAAAGAACAAATTTTACGTGTTAAAAATTGTAATTCGCTTAACTAACGTAACAATTTCTGCCTGCTAGCGTTCACACCCTCAAAGTCGTCAATCACATCGTCGAAATCTATCGTTTTTGCATCTTTGTTTTCAATTGATATATTTTTCATGCTTGTTAAGCGCCTTTGTCCCGTAGTAGAACTTAAATAGGTTCTTATTAGCTAAGTTTACTGAAACTTCTTTCGTTCGAAGCAACTGCAACTGGAAAAAATAAAAATATACGTAGTGCAATGTGGATATTTGGATACGATTCGATTAAATGAAAATCGTAAAGCATTTGCAATACTTCTATAGGAGAGCAAGAAGAGAATTCGGATTGAAGCTTCGGAGTTTGATATTTAAAACTTTCGATTTCACATTTAAAATCATATGCGTTCAAATCCTTATCATATTTTTGTGCTAACTTTTCTGCGTATGTTTTAGATCAGCAACGCTGTCTTGCTTCAAGGTGTCACCGTAACGAAAAGAAAAATTGAAAACAATCTCTTTTGTTTCTTTAAAACGCCACTTTAACTGTGTTATCAATGTGTCTAGAACTTGATTGATTTGTAAATCAAATTGTTTTCGCGAATTGAAATTGCCGCTATCGTCTTCTGATTCGTGAATGTCCATTTTCTTTTTTATTAGGGTTCCTTTTATCGGGGAAACTTTTACTTCAATACCTGCACACCCTGCAATTTTTTCAAACTCCTGAATTTGGGAATGAAACCCTTCTTTACGCATTTTCTCTAACATAGTACGAAGGCCGTCAAGAACTTTCATTGACTTGTCCAATGTCATATCATTGGATTGTAACGACTTGTTGATTACACTGATGTTGTGGAGGATTTTGTTCGAAATTAGAAGAGTACAAATGAGCTGGAAATTTATTTGAACGAGTATCCTTTTTGCAATTGCCATAGAATATGGACCTGACGTATCAGATGAATATTCATTTAGTTCTTCTGAAAATTCCGCAAAATTCCAGCACAAAGCCTTAACAGCATTATATCTAGCAGACCACCTCGGATCACATATACGTTTCAAACTTAAAAAATTTTGTAATCCCTGGGGCAACAGAAGCCGAATTATTTCCGACCAAATTTAAGCTGTGAGTTTCACAAGAATAAACGTAGCATATTTGTTTAATTTCAAATTTTTACTTTGCACTCCTCGATATTTTCCAGACATGTTTGGCCCATTATCATATTCTTGAAAATTTTTTTAGTATCAGTAATTAAAAGTGGGTTAAGTTGAAAAAACCCAAGTTTTTACCTTTAAAAATAGCCGAAAAAAGCATTCGTTAATTAATTTAGTTAAATTAGAACATTATACATTAGTATCGACCGATAGCACAAAGCTACTTCTAAATAGCAGTCTGATAATACCCCAAAGAAACGCAATTAGTTTCTTTAGTAATGCTTAAGATGAAAAAAATGGTTCTTAACAATGAAAATTGTCAATTTTCATACAAGCTCCCGAAAAGTTTAAAAATTAGTAATTTACAATACATTAAGTTGAAAAAAAAACAAGTATTTACCTCTATAAATAATCAGACAGTGCATTTGTTAATTAGATTGGCTAAAAAAATTATCAGCTATTATTGGATGAATAAATATCATCATTCTTAATTATCTTCAAAAATATAAAGTGTCGAAATTTAAAAAATGTTCCATTTATTTTTATTTTTAAAAAGTGAGGGTGAAAATTTAATGTACTAAAAAAATTTTATATCCTTTTAAAAAATCGTAAAAAAAGGTATTTCAACAAAGTATCATACTCAAAGGTATTCACGAATTCACTTCACAATAAATCGCTTGGAAGTTATCGTTCAGAACAGCGGTTTTATCGGCCGCTGACGTAGATCTCCTCCGAAAAGCATCGCACCAAGGTGAAAATTCGAATTCCACTGCCGGAGACACTTCGGGCCAATTAAATGAAAGTTGATGAAAATTATGAATCGAGAGGATTGTTGGTGGAGTGAGGGAAGGTATCGTCCAATTATCTTGACCTGGAGGGCTAAGGTTCGCTGGCCAACATCAGGAAGTAGACCCAATGAGTCACTAATCCTCTGGGGGAAATTTGAGGTAATACGTGCAGCTCCTCAAATTGCTGCTTTTGTAACCAGGTTTAAGTTATGCTTTCAGACTGACATGTAAAAACCCCCCTTCTTCGGCGCACGTCACATATTCTTCTTGATGCCGAACTTTTAATTTATTGTGATAGTGTGTGAATTTATTTATTAGTAAATTCAATTTTTGATGTAGGTTATACTTATAAAAAAATTATGTTCTTGCAGTCATAATAGTAAAACAAACCTAAATCAAAAATAGAGGTTTTTCCCTCTCAATTTCCAAACTGCCCCGACCATTGTTCGAAGGCTGCTAAAAAAAACCCGTCGTCTAATAAAGCGTGATTTTTTGACAAAGGATTCTGAAATGTCGAATACAAAAGTTAGCCTTCAAACAATGCTCAGGGCATTTTGGAAATTGAGAGGACAAAACCCATAGTTTTAATTTAGGTTTTTTTACCATTATGACGGCAGGAAAATCATTATTTTACATTTATAATTTATTTAAATACTTGAATTTATTAATAAATTAATTTAATTGTACATTAATGTCAAAACTCTGCGATACTTCAAAACTGTTATTAATATTACTTTTACATTTTCCTTAAAGATAGTAAGAATCTTGAAATATTTTTAAAATTTCTAAAACTATTAAAACCATAATTTGAAACACTATCAAAATAATCTCAAAGTTCGACAACAAGAATGTATCAAAATTTAAAAATCAATGTATACATGAAACTGTCAGAGCCATTCGATTATTTTAGGTGAAAGGACAGAGGTGTAAACAAAGCGTAATACTTCCCGGAAATAAGCGTTCAATTCAGAAAAATTAAGAATTTGTATTCCTATAAATACGCGATTTTTACTCCGTCTAAAAATCCCCCAATGGGAACAGAAAAAGTGCAAATCCTATTGCTTTCAATCGACTTAGTAAAGTTTAACGAAAGCATTTATTTAACCTATTTTTCATTATTAAATCTTTTTCTAACTTATAAATTACCGGTACAATTAGAAGGAATTAAATATATTGAAAACACGTTCTCTTTGGGAGAATAGAAAACCGTGTGGCGGTCGCTATGGAAATAGAAGTGAATAAGTTTCGGAGGTGTCTTATTCTTATGGTGGCATTTTAGACAGATGGAAAAATGGCGCATTCAAAATAATAGAATAATCTTCACTTTTGCGCTGAAATCTGAAACTATTAATTTTTCTCTATTCTACTCTTATTACCGGGTTACCACCATTACCATTCCATCAGGAGCGAAAACTTCCTTTTTCCAAATTATCTGATCCTTTAAAAATTGATCTTCACACTCTAAATGTCCAGGTTTAATAATGACATCCTTTTTGACACGCTTAATTTCTTGTTGCCAACGTTCAACCTCGTTCTTCGGAACGAAAAAAAAAACACTTTTTGTAATCCGTTCAAGCGGGCTGAGTTGTACCCTGATCGACATTTCAGACATTTCAGATCAGATCGCTGATCAATCTCTCTAGCGATCACCCCAAGTGAAGATCCACACAAAGTCGTCATGTGTGGTTCCCTACTTGGGTCCATTAGTATCCAAGCTCTTTTGTTTCAGGCGTCATTCACTCTACTGACACTATTTTTATTAACTATTTGTCGCTATATTTTTCTGTCCTGGCATACTTCTCTAGCTTCTTTTATGTCCATGCATTTTTTCATGCAGGATTATAATTTTTATAATTTCTTGTATATTTTTATTATAATGTAACAATACCTTAGAATCACTGAAGTCATTAGAAATAGAAAAAAAAATTATATTAACATTTTAGAACTTTTAGTCTATTTGTTTTAAACGATGAAGACGTGATCTTTATATTTTACCATTTTACTCTGCTTGACAATCAAAAACCTTGAAAATATATTTCTATCGTATTTAAGGTATAATTTTAAATACTGGATATTTGTTTAATTCTGGAAACAGTTAATCTTGGCTTAATTCAAGCTCAAAGTTTTTAAAATGATCGTTGAAGCAAAATGCTCTGCCACAAAATTGATCCGTGTTTTGCTGTGTATTTTTATCTTCTTTTTTGTTTGCTTGCATATTGAACATTTATTATTAAGAGATCAATAAAAAATGTAGGTATAATTCGTATAATATATGTGGAGTTCCAAGTAGAAAGAGGTCGGTGAGACCTAGTAGGCTGCAGACTTATTCAACAGGACATATCTATAGTGCTGTTTATTCAACGAAAACTGGATCGATAACGTCTAACAGACTTCATCAAACTCATGTAACTTTTCTGAATGGAAATGTATGTTTTGAACTGTTGAAAATGAGTACAACGGGTTTGTTAGTGATTTAACAATACTGTCAAGATTTGGAAGAACATCGCTAACTGCAATTTGGATAAGTCCCTTAAGTCGTCTACTCTTAACTGCTTTCAGGTGACTTACCCCAATTACAGTGAACGATGTTATTCCAAATCACGGCAGAATATACGCCTGTTCCGTGCAACTTTACTGTTTAGAAATTCTTTAAGATTTATTCAAGTATTGCGGAGCTTTTTACATTTTCATCAAGAGAAGATATACCCCCTGAATCCGAAAAACTGGTTTTTACGAATGTGTCTGCCTGTGTGTGTGTTCGTGCTTCTATAGATTTTTAGTTTGTAAGCACGAAAACTTTCGAAAGATTTGACAGATTGAATTGGCCTTTGGTATGCTATTTTAGTGTCCTAAAATAAAGGTCAAGTTCGTTATCCAGCCATTTTGGGCGGAAATTCAAAAAGTGAGCGTATTCTTACGTAATAGTTAACGACTCTTGTTTGCTACCCCTCTCTTCTCCCACCGCCTCTGTCTGTCAATTATCTAACCCCACACCCCTTTCCCTATGTACAAAATATTCTCTTTGATTTTTCCAGTTGCAACATCATCGCACCCATTTAAATTAAATTGCAGGAACAAAATTGTTCCTAATCGATGAAGGCTTGAACTTGATGTATATAACCTCGTTAAGCTTAAGAGCTCCTTAGCCTCATTAAGACGACGGTACTTGGTGTTTTTGCTCTCCAAGCGAAATCACACAAATGCATCGTTTCGCTAGTATTTAGATTAATTATAGAAACGGATATTACGCTTAATTACGACTGAGTTTACGTACAACTGTCACGTTCCACGAGGGTCCACTGCATTCGATACTTGGTGAAATTTGATGAGAGTTTAATTTCGCATAGGATCATTTGCTACGGTCAGCCATTTTTTCGAACAATATTTTTGATTGATACTGATTAACAGTTCAACTGTTTTAAAGAAAACCTTACTTCATTTGAAGATTTGGTTCAGTTAAAATAGTAATTTTATAGTATCCAGCTAGTACCAGTACTGTGTTGGTACCAAGTCAGTCATGTGAAACGTTTTGGGTTACGAGATATTACTGGGTATACTACTATATTATTTTCTACTACAATACTAAACCGATACCGGAAAAATACCATCTATGTAAATAATCTAGCAGTATACAGCGCCAGTATTAAATTTCCCATTGGGTACCCCAGTTGTACAATAAAAACATAAAACATTAAATCCTTATTTCTATGAAAAATGTATCGATAAATTTGGAACTTTTTTACGAACAGTTAAAATTTCCTACGAATAGTTCCTGAAAATTGTAGATTTAAATATAAAAAGGGAAAATTTTTATGTGTACGATTTAATTTATATTTGTTTATGAATTCGCATAAAACTCTGAAGATTCGATCCCTCGAACTGCTGACTCGACAGTTTCCAAAAATAAACCATGAGTGCGTAAAAACGCGCAGCCATCGCGGCTTAACAATGTATGTATTATAAACCTTCTAGCCACTAATCCGACGAACTCGAATCACACATACGCGTGCATACACACCGTGCGTATGGGGGACAGTGATTCCAGATCTGAAGCGAGACGTGGTCCAATACTATCACAGGTCTATGTCCGTGCGAATATAATAGGAGACGATATAAATGACTGGGTTGCGCGCGCAACCCATTTCTCCTCTTTTGAATTTGAAAACTCGAAAGTGCACGATTTCCGGTCGGAAAACTTTGACAGTTGTATTTATATCTCGATCCGCTTTCAAATAAAATCAAGAAATTGGTATTTGAATGTTTCCAGGTTTCGAAGGTTCAATTTGCAGGTTATGTTTTTTAGGTATAGAATATAATATTAATACTATTACATACATATATATATATATATATTTGTGTGTGTTAATCTTATAATTATATTATATTATGTTATATTATACAAGTCTTTTTTTCTATTTTGATCTGCATTTCAAAGAAATTCAAAAAATTGGCGATTTACATGGTTTGAATACTTCGCGCGCCTCTTTGTATGCGCATATCTTGAGGTTACGTTGTTTCAAGTATAAAACAGAAATGATATACCATAGTTTATGTTTTATTTGCGTTATTTTTGAGGTCCATGCTCTTCATGCTTGCATCTAGTTTATTCAACATTCTTTGTAAGTCTTCGATAGACTCTGCCGTAACAACCTCATCATCAGCGAACGCTAATCCACTTACCCTTACTGTTTCGAGATCCACACCCTCTTCGTCGAAAAGAGCCATTCTTAAACACTTGTCCATAAATAATATAAATAACCATGAAGACATAACGCATCCTTGTTTAACTCCTTGAATAATATCGAAACAGTCACTCAGTTTCCCATTCACTCTTACACTCGCTTTGCTGCCTGTATATATTGTTTTTATAGCTTGTAGGAGCCATCCATTGAATACATACTCTTTCAGGACTTCCCAAAGTTTACTTCTTTCTACCTTGTCAAAAGTTTTATTTTCAACAACACATAAAACATATTTTCCTCCAAGGGGCTGGTCACTCAGAAATCAGAAAGTCAGAAAGCCCGACAGAGTTGTAAATCTTTCCGACGGGGATGTCACCGATCCGGGCGGCCGGACTCTGGAGCGAGGTTTTTCGTGACGCACTAAGACTTACTGAGACTAACTGGGACGAACCAAGGAACAACGCAATAGAATTGAGAGATTCCTAGTGAACTCCACAGGGTCTTTCGTAAGTCCGGGAGTCACCTGAGGTCTCAGTGACCAGCCCCTCGTTTTTCTCAGAATATTTAAATTTTCAACGAAATATATGAACCTTCAAA
>NC_046658.1:35623249-35648493 GCF_010883055.1 Belonocnema kinseyi
TGATAACATTATAATTATGTTATATTATAATAGTCTTATTTATATCTTGAACCGCATTTGAAAGAAATTAAAGAAATGTGCGATTTTAATGAATAAAGATATTTAAATAAAATATATTTTTTTTTATAAAAGTTCATTTTTTAATTGAAAAACCTACTGTTGTATTTTAGGTTTAGAATTTATCTCTTTTGGATATAAAACTCAATTATTTGGTTGAAAAATTAATTATTTTGTTGAAAATGTAACTATTTTGTAAAAAAGTCCCCTTTTCTATCAAAAGTTGAACAACTTTGTTTATTTATTTTTTATTTGAAGGTTCATATATTTCGTTGAAAATTTAAATATTCTGAGAAAAACGAGGGGCTGGTCACTGAGACCTCAGGTGACTCTCGGACTTACGAAAGACCCTGTGGAGTTAACTAGGAATCTCTCAATTCTATTGCGTTATTCCTTGGTTCGTCCCAGTTAGTCTCAGTAAGTCTTAGTGCGTCACGAAAAACCTCGCTGCAGAGTCCAGCCGCCCGGATCGGTGACATCCCCGTCGGAAAGATTTACAACTCTGTCGGATTTTCTGACTTTCTGATTTCTGAGTGACCAGCCCCTCGGAGGAAAATATGCTTTATGTGTTGTTGAAAATAAAACTTTTGACAAGGTAGATAGAAGTAAACTTTGGGAAGTCCTGAAAGAGTACGTATTCAATGGATGGCTCCTACAAGCTATAAAAACAATATATGCAGGCAGCAAAGCAAGTGTAAGAGTGAATGGGAAATTGAGTGACTGTTTCGATATTATTCAAGGAGTTAGACAAGGATGCGTTATGTCTTCATGGTTATTTATATTATGTATGGACAAGTGTTTAAGAATGGCTCTTTTCGACGAAGAGGGTGTGGATCTCGAAACAGTAAGGGTAAGTGGGTTTGCGTTCGCGGATGATAAGGTTGTTACGGCAGAGTCTATCGAAGACTTACAAAGAATGTTGTATAAACTAGATGCAAGCATGAAGAGCATGGGCCTCAAAAATAACGCAAATAAAACATAAACTATGGTGTTCGAAGGTAAGAGTGAGAAAACACTATGCAATATTTTATTAAATGATGAGAGAGTGTAACAAGTTGATAAGTTCGTATGTAGCTTATTTACTATGGACGGGAAGATAGATGAAGAATTAAAAAGACGCATAAACGAAGATAAGGAGGTTATTGGTAGAGCAGGTCCCCTTATCAGAAGTAAAAATATATCAAATAAAGCTCAAATGGCAATACATAATTCTATATTTGTGCCGACTGTTCTATACGGCAGCGAGACATGGGCTTATCAAGAAAAAGATAAGAGTAAAATTAACTCAATTGACATGAGATTCATGCAAATAGTATGCGGGAAAACTCTGATGGACAAAGTCAGTAACGAGATAATTCTAAAAGGATGTGGTGCAGAAGAGACGCTAGTAGACACATGGGAAAGAAATCGGTTAAGATGGTTCGGACATGTCGAGACAATGCCAAATGAACGACTAACGAAAGAAGTGTATCAAGGTAAAGTAAATGGAACCATGCCCAGAGGTGGACCGCGGAAAGAACGGTTAGAATGTGTGAATGAGACCCTAATTAGAAGAGACATAAGAAGTCACAGAAACACGAGAGCCTGCATGAAAAAATGCATGGACATAAAAGAAGCTAGAGAAGTATGCCAGGACAGGAAAGTATGGCATTAAATAGTTAATAAAAAGAGTGTCAGTAGAGTGAATGACCCCTGAAACAAAAGACCTTGGTCACTAATGGACCCAAGTGGGGAACCTTACGTAACGACTTTGTGAGGATCTTCACTTGGGGTGATTGCTAGAGAGATTGATCAGCGACCTGGGTCGAAGCAGTGTTGCGAAACGAACGTTTTATTTACATAAATAGCACGAAAATTCTAGATCAATCTGAAAATTCTCTATCCCTTCCACACACTACTGTTTTCCCCTACCGAGTGAGTCACGCCTACCCTAAAAGGGAAATGGCTTAATGGTGTAACAATTAATCTATTCCATTTTTGGTTAAAAATTGACCTTTTTCAGTTAAAAATGTAACTATTTGGTTAAAAGAATTTTCTTTTTTGGTTAAAGGTTTAACTCTTTGGTTAAAAAATCATGTATTTTGTTGAAAATTCGTCTGTCTTTGTAGAAATAAAATTGTTTTATGGAAAATTTATCCTTTTTGGTTAAAAGTCAAATTTTTCGGTTGAAATATCAACTGTAAATATTTTTTAGTTGCAAAGTCTATTATTTAATTTTAAATTCAACTATATTGTTCAAAATTAAAATCATAATTTATGGGTGGAAATTTCGATTGTTCACTTGAAGTTGAACTACTTAGCAAGAAAATTAATTTTTTTTTATTAAGGATTCATAATTATAGTTGAAAATTCAACTATTTGCCTTTAAATTGACTGTTTTGTTAATGATTTTACTGTTTTGTAAAAAATGAATCTTTTTGGCGTTATAAGTCAACAATTTGATAGAAAGTTAAACTATTTGGTCGACAATTAAAATTCTGGTTGAAAAATCATATTTTTGGGTTAAAATTTTAGCTTTTTTATAGATAATGCTCATTTTAACTTTAAAATTAAATAATTTCGTTGAAAGTTCATGTATTTTGTTGAAAAGTGACCTTGTTTGGTAGAAATGTAATCTTTTTGGTTCAAAATTTATCATTTTTAGTTAAAAATGCAATTGTTCAGTTGAAATGTCAACTGTACACCTTCTTGTGTTTAAAAGTCAATTATATTAACTAAGAGGTGAACTACTTTATAAAAAATACGTTTTTCTAACAAGCTATTCAATTATGGTTGAAAATTTAACTATTTGGTTGAAAATTGAACTCTTTGATTGAAAACTCATATGTTTAGCTTAAAAAATTCAACTTTTTGTAGATAATTCGTCTTTTTTACTTTAAACTTAAATAATTTCGTTGAAAATTCATATATTTTGTTTAAAATTTTTCTTTTTTTGTCGATCATTAATTTCCTTGGTCGACAATTCATCTTATTGGTTGACAATTTAAAAACTTTGTTGAAAATTCATTTTTTCTGCTGAGAATGATTTTTCTTTGCCTGAAAACGTAACTATTCTAGGATTGATTAAAAATTAATCGTGTATATTGGTTAAGTTGGAAAATCATTTTTTTTTATAGAACATCAATCTTCTTGGACGAATATTCACCTTTTCCCTTGAAAATTTAACAATCAATTTTTTATCACAGTTTTTATCTGAAAATTGAACTATTCCATTTTTGGTTGAAACTTTATCCTGTACATTGTATTAGTTAAAAAACCAATTATTTGATAGCAAATTAATTTATTTTGTTAAAAAGTAAAAATTTCGTTTGAAAGTTTATATATTTTGTTAATTAGATTTTTCCCTAAAATCATCGAAAGTAATAGCAAAAGAGAAAGTTTCTGAAAGAATGAACCTCAATTCTGAATAACACTGTAATGCGTTTAAAACTTTATCAATATTTTTAAATAAAATTGTTTAAATTGAATTTAAGGTAAAAATTGAAAAATAATTTATTTTACAAGTTGATTCTGAGTCCGTTAAAAATTAAAGTATTGATAGATATTAGTTTTTAAAATTATTTTCAATTATAACTTCAAATATTATTTCAGTCTAAAAAAATCATATTTTTAACCTATTCAATTTGAAATTTTTTAATTAAAAAAAGAAAATGTCGTTAATTATTAGCAATACTTGACCGTTCATTCAAAACAAGCAATTATACACAACTATTAAAAACTACACAAATTTGAATAGAATGGTTCAAAAAAGAAACTGTTGAATTGTTAAAATTGTAATGAGCTAAATTTTAGCTTTGAACGTTACAATTTTAATTTTAAAAAAGATTCCAAATTAATTAAAAACTTGAAATTATTTTAAATAATTTGAAACACGATGTAGGCTTTTGCAGATTTTTCAAAAAAATAAGGTTTTTGATAATGGTAAAAGATTTTAAAAGAATAACAAAAATTGTTGTGATTGCTGAGGAAATTGAAAATGAATTTTAATTTTTAAAAATGAATTTTGAGTGAATATTTGAAAATATTAAAAAAAAAATTTTTAAATAATCAGCCCGATTTTAAAACAATTTTTTTATTTTGCAATTTTTTTTAATTTTAGGGAAAAAATGTAACTAACAAAATATATGAATTTTCGTAGACAACTTTTTATCATTTGCCCCCCCCCCCCCCCCCTCCTTGTGGACAAACGTGGTCTTTTTATGACCAGCTGGCCCTGATTCCTCTGTCCACGTGGACTTATTCAATATTTTATGAAAATTTGTTTATCCATGGTATTCAAAAGCAAGGAAGCCAAAAGAAGCGGTGAATGGACGGAAAATTCGGTTTTTCTTGAAACCAAAAGCTGAATGGCACAAAAATCAAAGTCTAATAAAAAATAGTGCAAATTTTCTATTTTTTATTTTTTTTTCTTAGAAAAAATTCGCTCAAAACGAAATTCCAGCTGGCAACTGTATTAGGAGCCGAAGGCTTAATTAGTTTTTTTAAATACAATGTCCTCAATCCTAACTTAAATATTTTACTAGAAATTGCATAAAAATTATAAGAAATAGAAATTTGCTTTTTCCGTTTAGAAAATTTCATCGACATGGGTATCTTATTAAGAA
The DNA here is from genome assembly GCF_010883055.1 of Belonocnema kinseyi. Lineage (NCBI taxonomy): Eukaryota > Metazoa > Arthropoda > Insecta > Hymenoptera > Cynipidae > Belonocnema > Belonocnema kinseyi. The sequence continues at coordinate 35,627,911 of NC_046658.1, forward strand.
TCCTCGGTAGAAACGTCAGATCTTTGAATGCAAAAATTGTGGTGTTGTCCTGCTAAGAAAGAAATGTCAGAATTTCAGTACCCATTCTCCTTACTAGCTTGTGTAATTCGTGCACTTTACTTCCTTGTAACCAATGGCTCGCCCTAAAGAGGTCTTTGATCTCTAAAGTCTGTTTTATCTGCTAGATATCGGGAATCCGAGTGATCGATAGACAGGATGGCCTTGAAAAGGAGGCGATTAAAGCAGATATAGTTTCGAATACAACCATCCTCTTTGTCCCTCACCCTCCCGCACTGCCGAACTCTTTCCTCATCGATCATAGAGAATACAACAAGTTTGCAAAGCTTTCCGCAGTCCGCTTCCGCTGCTTAGAAACCCCTTTGTAGTGTGTTTAGTGCAGTTCAGTCCTGGAAGTCTGAAACGTGGCTAATGGCGGCAAATTGCCAGAGCCAGGTTATGTTTGCTTAGGAGTTCCTATTTGCCTGAAGGGCTTCAACTTTTTCCACTTTCCCACAACTTCCGAGAAAAATGAGAGAAAATACATGCTGCACTTTAAATACGAGCCGCGAGTACGAGTCTCGCCTCTAATTCTTCCGTCAGTTCTACAAAAGCCTTCAGATTTCCTCTTTAACTCTCCAACAGATTTACCGAAGTGGCTTCTTACGGTAGCTTCGGCTTCTCGCAAACTCTATCCCGATCGTCAACAGCCTCCTTAATGTAGGTACTAATTCCACTAGGTCTTCTCTGTTTATCTTTTGCCTGACCCCCATGATTTTCAAGTCAAGGGCATCAGGCTTCACTTTCTGCTTGAGATCCTTAAGGACCTCGCGTAGCTCAAACCCTCGTCCAGTTTTATGAGAGCTGCCTCGGGTCGAGGTCGTATCTGCGTCTTCTTCATCCTGTTTGTCATGGATTCTGCTGACGCTTCAGCAGTTTCTTTCTCCTTCTTTGATGCTAAGGTCGTGTCTGCTTCAGTAGTGCAAGTCCTTGCCTTTTATGCCTTTTGTCTGGTGCTACCTGTCTTGACGGGGCTCAGAGAAAGCTCCCTCTCTCGCTTCCAAGATTGGAGAATGGAAGTCTCAACAGCTTCTTCGATTTAAGTCCCAGCCTGGCTACTATTACTCTTTTCCTCTGCTATTAACTTGGTCTTCTCTATTTTCTTGTCCATACCAAAACTAAGGTTTCCTAGTAGCGTAATCATGTTTATCCATCACCTCCCGCATTCCTTTCAAACCATTCCAGATTAGTAAGAATATATTTTTCTTGCCTTTGCAGTATTACTCCATTTGCCAAATGATTTCATCTAGTTCATTGATCGTATTCTTGCTCTCGTGCATGTCTTGCTCCGCGATGATGATAGTTTTCCTAGCCTCCGTTTTCGCGCTTATATCGAGCTTCTCCGTTGCGTCCAACGGACCACCCAACTCTTTACACACGTTTCGGTTTTTGTTATCTTAATACTCAAGGAGGAAACCTGGTATCCTAGAGACACCGTTTAGAACACAGTTGAGAGAACGCTTCGACTTGTTATTGACTCAAATAGTCACAATCATAAGTTTGGCAACGTCGCGTGTGAGCACGCGTGTTATTCGAAATTCGAAAGTCATACATTTAACGGTGTAAATAATTTTTTTCTATTCTCATAGGCTCTGAATGATACTTTTCGCAGCAGATATGGATTTCGGATAACATTTTATATATGTATGTCAGAATTTTTCATTTTTCAATCTTTTTTTATACTACAAAAAGTGCGTCTTCCCATAAGATAACATGTTATTTTCAATAATTGATTTTTCGATTATGAAGCTCTGAAAGGTTCCCAAATGTTACCTAGAGCTTCAGTGCATTTTTATACAACTGCCATCCAAATATCAAACAATTCTCATTTGTAATTTTATTGCCGAGAGTACTTTCTTAAAATAACGTACAATTTTGTAAAATTATCATATTATTTTATCGTTGGAGGTTTGAAATTTGAAATCTGAAAACTTTGATTATTTTAATTAATTAGTTTAAGTTGAGACAAAAAATTTATGTTTTATATGAAACAGTAAAATACGGGAAAAACATTAATTCGCCAATAGTTATTCAATTATTATTTGATCATGCGAAGTTGATTTAACATTTTATTAAATAATAACGACCAATAATTCATCTAGTTTTTCTCTCTATATTATCATATAGAGTTTATCAGTAAACTCAGAGATTATCACAATCCGCTTATGCAGTTCAGACAATTTCCATGGCAGTTGTTGCTACGAATAATTCTTCCCCATGGTGCGCTGCGGGGAGATGGTTGTAAATGTAATACGCACGGGCGATTGTATATTCCATTAATCCGGAAGTATTCTTATTCAAGCTAATACATTTTGAGTTGCGAGCATTTCCGTATCTCCAGCGAACATAGTCATGTATGAGGAATTTTATTGGCTATGCCTAACGAATTGAAAAATGTAATTATTTGTGACTGATTAAAGAAAAAAAAATTTTTTAATTAAATTTAAAAAATTGGAACTTGAAGAATCCAAATCACAACTTTAAATTAAAACATTAAAAGTGGTGTAATCTACATTATATACGTGTTTTATATTGAAAATTAAATATTCACAATTAAATTATTTGAAATTCAAATGCTCTTTTTGTAAATTTCATTATTATATTAAAAATAAAATATTTCACTCTCACAGCTTTCTACATTATGTCAAAATTATAATAAGTTGTGATGCGCTTTAAGCTGAACCGCTGCGATTAGGATTTTAAAAAATTCAATATTCAAAAATTCAAAGCTATATATTCGTATTTGATATAAAGTGACAGGAAATGATTGATAGATTTTTTTATTCAGAATCAACAAAATATATATTTGCTGTCATTTCTATTTAGTATTTACATTTTTCAGAGGTAAAATTAATGATCTTAGGAAAAGTATTTTATAATTATAATATTTTATTATAATCATTTTATAATTTCAAATTAATTAACAGTAAACCCTGCATGTAATTGTATAATGTATGGGTCTTCGTACATGTATATATTATGCACACTGTTCGAAGAGAGATTATATAAATAGTACGTTAAATTTATTAGCATTAAAGAAATTAAAATAACATTTTTGTTTATCAAAAAGCATCCATTTTTATTGTTAATCTTAGCAAAAGTATTTTTGGGCAAAAAGGTGGAGTTGTTGAAAAAGTTTATATTTAGACAATCCTAGTAAAATTAACTCCATTCTAACCCTATAGCTGCCCAGAAACTCAGCAAGAATTGAAGGAATCTGAGAGGAATCTCGTTCCACTGGGAAATGTAAGGAGTAAAGAGTCCTTTGCTCTTGCAGTCTGTTATTTTTTTTGCTTACAATCAGTAGTTTAATAAGGCTTCTTTAGAGCCTGGAAAAGTTTTCATACTAAGGCCAAGCTTTATCTGTTTTCTCTTTTACAGGCGAAACTTCGCGTGATGGTTGAAGAGAACGCAGCGACGGGTGCCCGGCTGGACGGGGAACTGGAAAGGGCGAGAGGAGAATGTGCGTCTTTGAGGGGAGAACTAAGAGATGTCCGGGGTGCCCTGGTACTGAATAATAACAACGCCAATGGTGGGGGGAGCAGTAGTGCAAGTAGTAGCAGTAGCAACAATAATGCCAGCAACACATCTTCGTCGAACGCCTCATCCAGTGGTAGTGGTTTCAATCTGATTCCTGCACAGGAAGTTGGGGAGGTTCAGCCCCAGCAGGATGACACCAAGAGGCTCATTGCTGGCAGTAGTCCGGTGGATAAGAGAAGCTCTGCCAGCGAAAAATCAACTAGTCCTGTGGAGAAAAGAACTAGTCCCATTGATAAGAAGGAGAGAACGAGCCCTATTGACAGAATATCGAGTCCTGTAGGTAAGTCAAAACATTTTACTTTGACTATCATACTAATACCATTTAGGTATTTAATGGCGAAAAATAAATAGAATTTTCATTAAAATGGTGTGAAATTATTTTTATAGTAACGATGATTTAGATAAGTTTATCAATTGATCAAATTTGTTAGTTTCATAAACAAATGCAATATTTTGTTATTTATAAAAAACTTCAAATTAGCGTTTCACTAAAATTATTTGTAATTGGGTTACCAATAATTTTTAATGAGGAAAATTTTTTATGACGTATATTTCTTAATATTATATCGAGCAGAGTCATAAATCAGTCATAATTTTTCGGGTTTTTAAAACTTGAGAAAAGCTCGACGTCGCGACGGACTCGAAGTTTTTGGGTTTTCTGCATAGTTTTAATTGAAATATAGACTTCGATTTTAAATAAATAACATAAAATTTTTTATAAATTTATTCAGAATATTCAGTTAAGTATAGAGTTTGTATGACTTTAAAAAATATTATGATAAGATTTAAATTAAATTGAATGGTCGGGAACCATCAAGGGCTAACCCTTATTCGGAGAATTTTTCCGTAGAACGGATTAACTTTCCACCGAGTACGTCTTGGGATATTTTTTTGAGGAACTTTGTTACTTTATTAAAAATAGTTAGTAGTACTAGAAAACTATTCAAAGCCTTTTGAGAAGTTCTGCAGCATCGAATAGTTGTCAAAAAATCTTAGACGTCTTTTAACTTTTTCTTTGGTTCGTTTGTTTCCGAGATTTAGCAAAGCTTTAACTTTTCTCTTCTTGCTAAAACTTTAAGAGTCCATCCAGTATGTAGATCTTATACTCGGATTTTTAGAATTTAAAAGCGCATGGAAGGAAACATTTTATTCCTGTTAGATTTCATTCTATGTAAAATCTTGAAACACGTGTAATTTATTAGGCTTCTAATGATTATTACGGTTCTAATATTTTAAGATCTGATTTAATTTGAAACGCAATACTACATTTTTCTGTATTTGGAAACATGTGAAACTCTTGATCCTGGTTTATTAAATATTTTCAGAAATGGTTTATTAGTCTAAATGCAAAATTTTTGGCATGCCAATAGTAGCAGCGTTATATATCAGATGAAGATCCTTAATTCGTGCAAAGTAAATTTCGTAGAAGCAACCGTAGCCCATAAGCTTGTAAGGATATATAGAACACAGTAGAAGTATGTGCTTTCTCCTCAAGCTCTGGCCGATCTCCAAGCAAGTCTTATCTTCAAAACCTGATCGCTCGGGGTTCCTTGCCCAGCACGGCAATAAGCTATGGTTGATGTAGATATACTCAATACCCAATCAGCGAATATCAAGTAGGTACACCCTGGAAGTAGAATTGAATTTCTTTCGAAGGAGTAGAGCTTTGAGTACATTACTTATTTTCCCAGTATATATATATATATATATAATTAAAAATTTTGTCATAAGGACAACCGCAGTATTTCGCCTGGAGCGGGTGCTAATCTGAAACATTGCACCCGCTCCATGCGAAACAGCGGTGAAATTTCAGCCGCAACCACGTCTCACGAACGTGAGATAGGTGGTTACAGTCTCTAACGGACTCAATACGACGATCCAGCAAAAGCCTCGTGCACCCTAAAACACGGAGCGACCCAAGGAATACTGCCTTCTGCATTTTCCCCGCAAGTGTTTTAGCATATTGTTGACACGCAGGGATGCTTTTTAGGACATTAACGAGTGAAAGCTTAGCACCTCCAAGAGCGCCGATGATACGGATGATTAGTTTAACAGAATATTCCGGATACAATCCTTGCAACTGCCTTATAAGGCCTCGATACCTCTCTTTCTTTTCATTCTCCTTGGCTATGATGTTTTTGTCAGCTGGTGTCGAAAATTCGTTAACGAACATGGTTCGCTTCTCGAAATTAAGAAGAACCATGTCAGGCCTCGAGTGAGACACAGAAACAATTATCAAGAATATGAAGTTCCAATGTATGCGGCACTCTCCATTCTCGACAATTGACTCGATTTCCCTAGGAGCATTTAGAGGAGCGATATTAAGGTTAATGCCGTAAGAGTGACAGAGATCGTAATAAATCACTATTAGTGCTAAATTGTGCCTTTGGATGTAGGTCTTTCCCGCGTGAGTTGGACAACTAGATAGTCTGTGAGCTAAATGCTCGGGGTGTGCATGGCACGCCCTGCAGCTACCATCAAGAATGTCTTGGCTCAAAATGTGGCGACGGTATGTTAAGGTGGAAATGATACCGTCTTGGCATGCCAACATGAAACCCTATGTACCAGACTTCAATCCGGGCGATTTAAGGAAAGCAAGCCTTAGCTCACAAGACATTGACTGGTCCTTAACATTTCAGTGAAAGATACCGTGCATCCTCTTATCGAGGAGCTGTTCACGAAAGTTTTTCTCTTGTGCTTTCTTAAACCGGGCTTTCAGAAGTGAGTGCTCGAGACAGATAAGATTTGATGCATTTTGCTCACCACTAATAATTAAGTTAAGTCCGAGTGTTTCAGCAGCCTCTTCCGTTGTTTGTACAGAAACACTCTTTTGCCCACTTCTTCTTGATTGACCCACCTCTCCCTCCGCTCTAGACTTATCTTAGCGTCAGATAGTATCCGTATTGTTTCAACAGTATGCTGGTAGTTCAGCATGGTTTCGCAGACGTTGCTGCAAAAAGTGCGATAGCTCCGGGTGTTTCTCGCACCACAGAGCATGCAGCTGTGCCATGTAACCCCGTTCAGGGACCACACTCACATCGTAGCACTCTAGCAAGTCGTGATTCAGTCGCTCCGTCCACCTTAAAGTCGCGAGATCCCGCCGATCCATCGCATTGAATCCATTTTCATTGGCTCCCCCAGCTCTAGAGTGGTCGGCATTGTTGGACAACCCATTTTCGGGAGCCCTGCGCGTTCTGTTGTTTTGAACCGCACTCACTACAACCATGTTTGATGTTGTCATTGTTGTTCCCACGATAAGCTAGGGAAAGGGGTTCGTCCATCCTTGTAGAGACCCGCTTGCAAGGATAAGGCTGCGTACTCTGAGAGGTCGCCCGGTAACCCAAAGTCACCGTTCTAGACACCTCAGCCCGGTGCCATTCAGCTTTCGGCACGGTTGTCACACCTCCGCTTGGGGGTCAATTCCTTCAGGACCACCCCTGGACCTCTGGGCTATCAATTATTGTATGTATAATGCAGCGAGAGCTTTGGTCGATGCGAGCCGTAAAACAAAACCAACGGTTGATCATAATACCAAAAGACGAATGCATCAACTTCCCATAAAGATAGGCTGGGCAAGACAGTACGCGTCCCGCAATCAGTGTGTGATTGACTACATCACATCTAGCAGGAATTTTACATCCAAGGTTCGAAAGTTCGCGCGCGAACTCCAGACTCGTTATCACACACTTAACAAGTGAAAGCTGCTGACCATCAGGCAGCATATTGTTGAGAGAATACGGATACTACTTGACGCTAAGAGAAGTCTAGCGCGGAGGCAGAGGTGAGTCAGAGAAAATCAACACTTTCTCTCTGACCCATCTGGACTCGTTGAAGACCCTTCAGTTACTGTCGACCACCCGCCCAAACCAGAGGAGGTCGAAGTATTTTGGAGAGAAGTCTACGAAGTGCAGGATAGGCTGGACGAAGACTCAGAAAATATAAACAGCTTCCAGGGGCTGTGTGATTCCCTCATAACACCTGATGAAGAATGCAAACGCATCACTACCGAGGAGGTGAAAAAAGTATTAAGAGGAATGAAGAACTAATCTGCACCGGGACCAGATTGTGTCAAAACCTTCTGGTGGAAGAAGTTTCCTTCAACCCGTCAGCATTTGGCCCCCATTTTCACCTCATATTCAAAGTCGGAAGAGCCGATTCCGGAAGTCTCCTTTCAGAGAGGTGTCTTTCAGGGCACCACCGTGAGCCGACTCCTTTTTTGTCTCACATTATTGCCACTATCTCTAGCACTTCGCCATTTCGACGGGTACTTGTGCAGCAAACCTGCAGATCGAAAGTGCAAGGTCACTTATGTATTTTACCTGGACAATCTTAAGATCTATGCTGAAAACAAAGAGCAACTACATCTAACTCCAGAGATTGTCGAACGATATACTAAGGAAATTGGAATAGAATTTGGGTTAGACAAATGCGTCAAGGTTTATATGAAGCTAGGTAAACTTAATGGAATCCCTGAAGTTCCTGAGCGCGTTGATAGAAGCGCTATACGACACCTTTGCGCTGGAGAGACCGATACATACCTGGGCGTGCCACAGAGCCGCATTCAGGATTTGAAATCTATAAAAGATACTCTCGGAAGCAGATACAAACGTCTCATCTGACAGATTTGGTCTTTCGAACTGTCGGCGAGGAACAAAGTATCTGCAACGAACATGCTTGCCGTCCCGGTACTACTCTATTCATTTTGAGTAGTTCCAAGGACGAAGAACGAGGTCAGATCTCTTGATATCGGGACAAGAAAGGTTATGCATATGAACAAAAGCATGCATCTTAAGTCTTCCGTTCCGCGACTGTACATCTCACGCCGTCAAGGGGGGGCAAAGGAGCGTTCCTGTACAAAGCAGCGGAAGAGGCTGCTGAAGCACTCGGACTTAACTTAATTATTAGTGGTGAGCAAAATACATCAAATCTTATCTATCTCGAGTACTCACTCCTGAAGGCACGGATTAAGAAAGCACAAGAGAAAAACTTTCGTGAGCAGCTCGTCGTTAAGAAGATGCAGGGTATCTTCAACAGAAATGTGGAGGATCAGTGAATGTCGTGTGAGATAACGTTTGCTTTCCTTAAATTGCCCGAATTGAAGTCTGGTACAGAGGGTTTCATTTTGGATGCCATGACCTTTTCATTTTGGCATGCCAAGACGGTGTCATTTCCACCTTAACATACCGTCGCCACATTCTGATCCAAGACATTCCTGATGATAGCTGCACGGCGTGCCATGCACACCCCGAGAATTTAGCTCACATACTATCTAGTTGTCCAACTCACGCGGGAACGACCTACATTCAAAGGCACAATGCGGCACTGAGAGTGCTTTATTACCATCTCTGTCACTGTTACAGGGTTAACCTTAATATCGCTCCTCTAAATGCTCCCAGGGAAATCAAGTCAATTGTCGAGAATGGGAAGTGCCGCATATACTGGAACCTTCTATTATCGACAATTACTTCTGTTGCACACGCGAGGCCAGACATGGTTCTTCTTGACTTTGGGAAGCGAACAATTTTCGTTATCGAATTTTTGGCATTAGCTGACAAAAACATCATAACCAAGGAGAATGAAAAGAAAGAAAGGTATAGAGACCTTATAAGGGAGTTGCATCGATTGTACCCGGAATATTCTGTCAAACTAATCGTCTTTATCAACGGTGCTCTTTGAGGTGCCAAGCTTTCACTCTTGTGTCAACATTATGCTAAAACACTTGCGGGAAAAATGCAGAAGGCGGTAGTCCTTGGATCACTACGTGTTTTCAGGGTGTACGAAACTTTTGCCGGATCGTTGTATTGATTCCGTTACAGATTGTGACCACCTATCTCACGATCGTGAGACGTGGTTGTGTCTGAAATTTGACCGCAATTTCGCTGGGAGCGGGTGCAATTTTTCAGATTAGCACCTGCTCCCAGTGAAATCCTGCGGTTGTCCTTATGAGAATTTTTTAATTTATGTGTAATAAATTAGAATACGTACGTTTGTATTAAAAAATAAGAAAGCGCATTTACTTTACATAGAAAAAACGGAGTGTAAATTTTTCGGATAACTAATAAAGTGGTAGGGCCTCCCATTGGACACAAACGTTAAAGAACGTTATAAGAACGGCTTAAAAACATCCTAAGTCAGTCTAAATAAGTTTCCATACAGATACAATGATCTAGTGGCGTTTAAAAGATGTATTTCACACATGAAACGTTTTTAAAACATTATTTTGTCTGACTTAGGACAGGTTTTGAAACTTTCATATTAGTTTAGTAGTTGTACTCACTACTTTACTTGTTTTCGCAACATCTTCCGATGATAGATAATCATTCTGAGGTAGTTGTACTTACTATGTACTTCAAGTAGTACCTAAGTCTTATTATTAAATTAGAAAGCCTTACAATTAAATAATAGTTCTGAGTGCACATTAAGGATTAATCTTAACTATTGAACTTGGTATAATTTTCACTTCTGAAAGGGAAAATACATCATTCATCAAAAATCCATTTTCTTTTATGTTCAGTATAAAAACTTGAAGAATTTCCATTAAGAGGATTGGAACATGTACCCAACCACAAAATTAAATTGCCTCATTTTACGCTATAACTATCAGAATTACGTATTTTTTGCCAATTTTCCCTAATTATTTTTCCCCAGGATAACTCATCGATATAAAGATGCTGTATTACTTAGATCAAATCGTAGAAGCTTCATGCCTAACGAATAAACTTTTAATCCGTACCTTGTAGTTTTTCGAAGTACGATGGTCAGTCCAAAAGTAAGTTTAAAGGTGTACTAAAAAATCGAAAATACATGAATAAAAATGTATTTACAACTGTTACGGTTATAATAATTTGTGGAACATAATCGCTAGCATGATCCAAACATTTTGCTTAGCATAGGGACCATTTTTCTAAACATTGACTTACCATTTCGGACCCTTCTTAATCTAAACGCCAACTATTAGCTGTATTCACCATCTCATCATTTCTAAAGTGCTTGGAGTTCGAAGATGTGCAATTCAAAATCAGTCAATAAACCTTGTGTTATTCTTGCTCTATACGATATTGCATTTTCGGAAGCGTCCCGGACTCCTCAAAAAAAGATTACTGATGTTTCACGAGAATGTAAGATTCATGCATACTGTAATAATGATCCAACATTTGCTGACTGATTTTGGATAGGACATTTTCGACCAACCATCGTACTCTGCAGACTTGGCTACTAATTATTTCCGCTTTTTTCTAGCATTTAAAGTTCATTTAGGGGATAAGCACTTTAGGAATGATGAAGAGGTGAAGACAGTGGTCCCGTCGTCGCACATTTACGCCTTTCACCTTCAGCAAAATGCCGCGGCGTTTTGCTGAAGGTGAAAGGCCCGCAATAATACTCCAATGATTTGAAAAATGGTATCGGGCTGGTGATTATGTTGCAAAATGATTATAATCCTAAAATTTGTAAATAATTTTTTTCCATTTATTTTCGCTTTTTGGAGCGTCTTTAAACTTACTTTTCGACTGACCCTCGTAATCTGCTGATCTCGGAGTTCCCAGCAGATTCAGAACTTTCAGTATATTTAAGTATTGAACAAATGTAGAGACTTCCGCAAAAACTCCGAAAAAGTACTAAACGTGGCGCGTTATTGCCGCGCGAATTCTCAGGTTTCAGTCCTGCAAATTTCGCCAAGGAACAAAACTTTTAACCTGTAATACTTGTATTTTTTGGAAAATGTATTGGTGTTAAATGTGGTTACCTTTATTTTTTGGGCTTACAGTTGCTATCGTTACTAATATGGACGTGGGTGAAAGCAGCAAAATACCGTAATGTCAAGGTAAATTTTACCTGATGGTGTATAAGTTTTGTTACAGGCAATCTTAATGCAAAAATATCGATTATTTCAATTATCTCGATTGTATAAGTTTGATTATAGAGATTTTGTAGAAATCACCTACTTTATTTATCAACTATTATAATTTTAACTGATTTTATTTATAAAGAGTGTGTTCGGATCATTTATCTCTATACAGCTCGAGGATCTATTCACTGAGAAATCTTAAAATTATGAATGCGGCAGTTTCAATCGAATTCTTATAAAGAGTTACAATATATCTTTTAGATTACCGGAAGTTCTGGGACTTGGCTAAACTCGGTGGCGCGTTCGCGTAGAGTTGGCTAATAGTTAGTGTTTAATGTTTATGTTTATAAATAATTAATTTTGCCAGATCAGGAATAGGCAGAGAAGAATCGTTAGAAATAATGAATAGTTCAAATTTAATTTAACTTTATTTCACTGATCCGAAAAGATGGGACAACGATCTGTCGCGAATCACTTATGTCACGCGAAAAGCTCACTTATGTGGTGCCGTGACAAAATGATAGGATGCTTCTCATCAAAACTGATAAGAGCATGTCGGAGTCTTCCAAGTAACCTCAAGAGATTGTTGGAATCCAAAAATGGATTCAAACTTTTTAATAGCGAGCTCTTTGGAACCACCCTTTCTTGTTCGTTCAAAGCTTTTATCTCATTAGAAAAGGAATGTGCCTGGACAAATTTAATCCAAAATATAACAGCTTGTTGGCTTTCAATCGCATTAAGAGAAATATTGGAAATTTAGGTTTAGGCTTATTAAGTTTTGAGTGCTTGAACACAAAGGCATCAGTAATGCTTTTACAATAGGCCGTTACGCGAAGCAATCTTGGCCAAGAGGAGAATTTAAGCATCAAGTTAAATAGACTTTTACTCACACTCAAAACGTGATGACTCTCTAGTGGCCACTGTTCTAAATTTGATTGCGAAAGGGCTGCGTGGCGATGTTCAGGCCATTTTGAGGAATGCAAAGTTAATCAAAGTGGGCCTTGCCACTATGAGGAATGCTTTATCAATTTTTCGGGCATGATTCCCTGAGTAGCGCTGTCGGCCGGATTATCTTTAATAGAAATGTATCGCCATTTCGCGCGAGGTACCACCTCATGAATTAGGGAAACTCTATTAGCGAGAAACACAGACCAATTGGAAGAATGTTTTCCTAGCCAAGCGAAAACTGTTAAACGATCAGTATGACAGTAAAGAGGTATTTTATCCAATGACATAGTTTCCATGACAAACTTAAGTGTCTTAGTTAGCAACGCAGCTCCACACAACTCCAAACGAGGAGTCGATACATATTTAACAGGAGCTACTTTAGATTTAGCCATTAGTAGGCAAACATGAGCCTCCTTTAAATCTTCACTAAGAATTCTAATGTAAACGGAAGCTGAATAAGCTTTTGACGAAGCGTCAGAAAAGCCATGAAGTTTGAATTCAGAGTTTGTCTGCAATTGTCATGTCCATCTCGGGACTTTAATAGCTTCTAATTTTTCCAGAGAACCATGTTAATTTTACCATTGAATTTCAAGATCATCAGGTAGTCTGTCGTCCCAATGAAGTTTACGCAGCCAAAGTTCCTGCATTAAAATTGTTGTCACTATTATGACTGGAGTTATCCAACCCATAGGATCATACAACTTGGCTATTAATAAAAGAACACTCAGTTTTGTTGGATTTTCGACTAAAGAAGAAGAAGTCACTTTAAAAAGGAATAAATCAGACTCAGGATCCCAAAATAAACCTAGAACCTTCAGCTGAGCATCCTTTGCTAACGGAAATTCGGTAGCACGTTCGTGTTCTCCCGAGGGACAATCTTCCAATAGTTCGGGTTCATTTGCGGCCCATTTTCGCAAATGGAAATCGCCAGCTTCTAATAATAATGTGACTTGAGCTCGCGCCTGTTTAGCCTCAATCTGACTATCTCCACTAAACAAAACACCATCGACGTAAATATTATTTTCGAATATAGTTTGGGCTAAAAGAAATCAATTTCCTTCAGCATAAGCTAACTACTTTACCACTTTATTAGCCAAATAAGGAGCACAGGCAGTAACATAAGTAACGGTTAAAAGTCTATAAGCGACTAGCCTTTTATCAGGAGAAATCCAGGCAATTCTTTGATAGTCGCAATCCCGAGGGTCAACTAGAATTTGTCTAAACATTTTTTCAATGTCAGCCATATAAACAAAGCGATGTGGAATGATTGAAACCAAATCATTCCGAATCTTAGGACCGATGTGAAGAGAAGAATTCAAGTAAGAATTATTGGAAGTTAAACGGGAAGCGTTGAAAACAACCCTCAACTTAGTAGTGGAACTACTTTCTCTTAACATAGGGCGATGAGGCAAATACACAGTTTGTGGAAAACTATCCAGTTCCTTTTCTTGAAGAAGTTCCATGTGTCAAAGGCTTTCATATTCTGATGAGAAACGGTAGTGTTGTAACAATAATTCCGACTTCTCCGATAAACAACGAAGTACTTTATTCAAAACGATCTTACCTCTCTCCAGGGATGCACCTATTTTTATGGGAGGACCGTTTTTAAAAGGTAAGCGTATCATGTAACGTCCGTATTTTGTTCGTGGGTAAGTCGTGGCGAAATGCTCATCACAAAGCATTTCGTCATCTGTCAAAGTATTTTTAAATCGAACTTCCTCCAACTCCCAGAACCTGGTTAAGTCTTTATGCAAGACTTCTGCTGAAATAGCCAGATGTGCTGTAACTGGAATGTTAATTTCTATTTGATTTGTGACTGAGACCGGCCCAGATAATATCCAACCAAAAACGGTACTTGGCGCATTAAGAGAACCCAATATACCCTGTTGGAGACCAGGAAGTAAACATGAGCCATATTTATCGGCCCCTAAAATCAAATCAACTTGATGGGAGCTAAAGGGATTTGGATCTGCTAACCCTATCTCTTTTAATTGATCTTCATTCCGCCCGTTAGATCTTACAGGAGGAGCATATGCTGTAAGGTGCAATAATACTATAGCTTGGATGTGGACTTTAGGATAGTTTTTTTCTGTGGAAATTAAATTAAATTGTGCTAACTTTTTTGAAGAACCAATATTAGCTTCTTCAACACAATATACTACTGCTTTAACCTTTTTGTAGCGTGGACTTAATATTTTCATTTCTCTCTCGGTAATAAAACAACATTCAGATCCTTGGTCCAGCAAAACTCTAAATCTGTGACTTCTTCCATTTTCGGCTTGGAAGGGAATAACAGCCGTAGCGAATAAGGTTGATCGCGATAAATTTGGATGAGTATTAAGAAAATGAAACGAAACTTTATCGTCTTTATCGATTGTTTTGAAGCCTTACTCTTTTCTTCAGAACTCGCACCAGGTGTTGAAGCTTTAATAACCTCCAAAATACGTATGCGAGTCTCCAAAAATGAGTGAAATTATTGATAAGTAGGATAATCGGTGCTAGAACCAATATACATTTCCCATTCCTTGAGAGTACTAATATCAAACTTTTTAACCATTATAAAAACAAGTAAATCACTCCAATGTTCTGTTAAGCGTTCAAGATTTTTGAGAGCCTCCAATTACTCATTTGTTTTATCGCGTAAGTTTTTTAAGTCTTCTAGAATAGTATTCGACACATTAGGTAGATTGATAAAGGCTTGTAAATAAGTTGAGATTAAAGCTCTTTTGTTGTGAAATCTGGTCTTTAGCGACTCCCAAGTGGAGAAAAAATTAGCATCAGTTATCGAAACATGTCTTTAAAAACCTTCAGCTTTGCCCTTTAAGGACAATTTCAAATATTGTAATATTGTTACATTTGACAAGGGATCGCTTTGAATTACTAAAACATTAAATAAATCGCGGAAATTCTCTCAATCCTTGTAGTCTCTTGAAAACTCCGGTAAATTCAGTGGAGGAAGTTTAACAGGCAAGGAATCATGACGAATAATTTGAGACTGATTTGAACTTTCATTAGCCTTAGTCTCAGGAGTAAGCAAGACCAATTGATTATACAAAAAATCTCGCGCATTGAGATAAGCATCTTCAGTAGCGAGATATTTAGACTTTTTGAAATATTTCAATTTCTCACGTTCAGCCGACGTAGTTCCAGCTTTAATTTTCAGATGCAGGGTTTCGCGATTCTTCCAGCGTTGGTCAAGAAGTTCTATCCTGGATTTGACAGCAGCCACTGTTAGATTGGCTTTTCCAATTTTCTTAAAATTGATTTCAGCGCGTAGAATAGCCTTAGAAATATCTGATAACTCAGAAAATAATGGATAAATTTTAACAAAAGGAGAAATTTAAATTGACAGTTGCTGATAATTCAGCTAAAATTGAAAAGTTTTAATTTGCAAACTAAAGAACTCATTTGCTTTAATTTTAAAGTACTCTGACAATGCGAGAAAATTTGAGTGTACGAGAGCATAATTATTAATAAACTGTCAATAAATCATCATTGAAATACTACGGTCTGAATTATTATTTTATTCGCCAGAACGAGCCTTTCTCATTATGGGTAAATTAAAGTTGTCGTATTACCACTGGAGAAGGTTAGAAATCGACGAAGTCTAAAATTAAATGTATTGACAATCATCCAAATATCAGCTGGCAAACCTGTTATTTCTTTCTTCAGGTGAAGAATGATCAAAGACCGATCCAGTGAAGAATGACAGTAGGAAAGAGTACAGTACAGATTGTTTGGAGAAGGACGACTGCTACGTGACCTCAAGCCGTCATATTTTTCACCTAGTTCCTGTGCTTTCACTTAATAAAATTTCTCACTTTGGCCTTTTCTGTATTAATTTTACACTTTTGAATGTTTTTTCACGATCTTCTATCTGACTCGAAGGACCATTTTTTTAATGTTTATGTTGATAAATAATTAAGTTTGCCAGATCAGGAATTGACAGAGAAGAATCGTTAGAAATAATGAAGAGTTCAAGTTTTATGTTCAGTAGAGAATACTTGGCAGGCTAAGACAATTTTTGAGAACCACACAGATCACTCACTCGTTTATGTAGACATTTTTTTATGACGTAAGTTTTAATGTCTTTATTGAGTTAATCACTTTACTGATCCGAAAAGATTGGACAACGATATGTTGCGAATCACTGCTGCTCGCACACTATTTTTCTCAAGCTAAAAGGCTATCATCACACACTCAAACTGAGAAGTCACGTGACTTCTTTCCCGCTCCTAAGCTTCAACCCTTTTACCACAATCTCATTTCTACTTTCTGCCGCCACCTCCTCCTCCTCCTTTTCGTCCCTACGCTTTCCCACTTTCCCTTCCATAATGTGCTCTAGCCTCTCCCAGATCCCTTTCTGCTCGTCCTCCGCCCTGCTATTGCTTCCATGCCTGCCTTTCCCTCCATCTTCTCTAGTGTTCTCTCTGGTCTTTCCTTCCACACCCTATTTTTTTCTTCCATCTGTTTCACTTTAACTCATTTTACGTTCCTCACCGACACCAGCTATCTCTGAAAATAAAATTTTAATATGTAATTATTCCTCGAATTATTCGAACAATTTTCGGGATGAGTGTTTGATGAACATCCCTTCTCATATGTTATAAGGTGGTCGAAAAACTGCTCAAAGCGGATGATATCCTCAATATCTTCTTTCAGCTCCAGTGTTTTTGGGATCTTATATACCTCTCTCAAAAGTTCTCTATCTGGTTGGGCTTGGGTGGATTTTGGACAGTAACAGAAGGAACGCTGAAGAGGCACGATAATAGATAATATTTAATTTATTCAAAATATGTCGCAAGAGATCATTAAAATCCGGTCAAATATGCGAAAAGAGAATACACAAAACATAAACAAATACGAAATTGAGCCGATTTTCAATATAAAGTTTCCTTTTTTCGATTTCACTATATTATTTAATTCCATTTAACCATAAATATCTCACAAATAACATTTTTTTTAATGCTCCTTGGTAGGTTAATTTTTTATTTATAATTGTTCATAAAAATGTAATAAACAAATGTGAAATCAAGCCATTTTAATATTAAGCCAACCTTAAATAAATATATTTCGCTTTTTAGCATACCCTGTGGTGTTAAAGGGTGTTGCTTTATTGTATATTTATTAACGAACTTTGATAAACAAACTATAAATTGTCGTCTTATTATTATTTATCACGGGAAAGGTCTTTTAACAATTCACTTTTGTATTAAAAAAACTTTAACTTTGCATAATCAACTGTAAAAAATCATTTGTGCCACATTTGCATAATTCAGTTCAATATTGAACCTTTATACTTATAATAATTAACGTCATGAATTACCTAAAATGTAGGCTTAATAATAGTATGTAAGTTACCCGACCCAACTATAGCCACTATTCTCTACTATAGACTAAAAAAGGCATAATTTTCTTTACAGAAAGACGGAATGTATCGCCATGTCGAAGCCCGAGCGAAAAAGCTCGAAGACCTTACGCTACAGTTCTGGAAAACGCTAGATTGAGTGGTTCAGGTGGAAGTGTAGATTCAAGATCAGGAAGTGCGAGTCCAGAGCGAGGGTCGTCGAGTGCAAGGGGATCGTTTCTCCATCGAGGAGGTAGCGAACGATCAAGCATTGAGAGGCTACGAATCTCCACAAATCGTGACCCATTAAGGTCATCCAAAGATTTAAATGATGTGGAAAAAGATAGCAAGGATCTCGTAGACGGAGATGTCCGTGCTGATGAGGACAACGAACCACCAGGTCCAGCTCCAGGCAGCAGGCCAACGTCCCCGGCTAATTCCCTCGGTGAGTTCTCATCGTTAAATTATAAACGTCACGCTCCTATTTTCACTGAGGAAATGTTTTTAATACCCAGTTGGGTAGAATAATTTACTAATTTATTATATGCCATGTACAATTTTATTATACTTTAGGATGTCTAGAAAAATTCATTTCTCTCATTATTTTCTCGACAGGCTAATTTTTGATCTAGCTTCACACGGGTGATCTGACTGAATACTTTCGAATATTCTGCAATATTCAAAAACTTATACGGACTTCAACTTCAAAGAAACATGTAGAATACTTTCAGTGAATTCTAGAACACATACTTAGGTTTAACGTATGTATTTTAATTATAAATCTTTAGAGATGTTAAAATGTTTCAAAATTATTGTTTAGAGGTTCTTTAGTATTCACGCAACTTCCTATTGTTGTCTTATGTTGGTAGTCTGTGGAGGAGGGTCAGAGAAAAATGAGAGTTACATGGAGCATTATGTTACTTATATTTTGAAGTAACACCAATTTTTTCTATATCTATATTTTTTCAGAAATTGTACAATGATCTTGCCTTTTGCAGATTATTCTGGAATATTATGAAATGTTTTTGAATGTTCTATAGAATACCAGATAAAAATGTAACTCCGTGATATTCTGGAATAATCTAGAGTGTTCTGCGTGATTTTTTAAAAAACTATCCTCATTATAAATATCTCTATAATTTTTGAAACGCTCTTAACCTTACTAGAATATTTTTTAATGTTTTCGAATTTCTCACATATCGTATAATAATATATTTTATAATGATTTTGAAATATCTGAAATATTACCCAATATTTTCTAAAATACTTTTGAATTTTGTAGACAAAATTCTATTTAAAATTCTGTAAAAATGTTGGAATGTTCTGAGCTGTTCTCAAGTGCCCTATTATTTTGTTGAAAATAATATTCTTCAACAATATTTTTGAAATTTCGAGAATATTTTGGAATGCTTTGGAATCTGCTGGAGTTTCCTAGAATGGTTAACAATTTTACAGAACGATCTTTATTTGCAATATTCTCCAATTTTCTGAATTAGGGCATCGTACAATTTCTTCCTTATATAAATCTTTAATGTTCATGAATTCTCAGAAATGTTTAGGGGCCATCCATATACAACGTGGACACTTCATGGGGGGGGGGGGGGGGGGGTGACAGTAGGTTATGGCGAAATTACACGCTTGTCCACGAGGAGGACCGGGGGGCTCGAGCTAGAATCCACGTGGACACACATTTCCCTAAATCTGCGGAAAATATACTGAAATGAGACAAGTTATACTCTAGATATACTCGAACTTTTATAATGTACTCGCGCACAATATAATTTTTATTTTTATTATAATTCTTTTCACGACTTTTTCTTTGTAATTCAAATAATGTTTAAGCTCACGTTCTTAAACTAATCCGAATTTTTATGAGCCAATCCAACGCTCTTTTTAGACTTCTTGTAGTCCGGGAGCTCGCAACAATTCTATGGACCTCATTTTAGTAATCACTAAAATTTCAAATTCTTTTGTTTTCACAGTCAACAGTTTGTAATTCGTTGACTAACTAACAGCTGTCGGTGCCTTTTGCAACAATTTATCGTTAAATTGGTCAAAAATTCGAGTGGAAAAACATCATTTTAGTATCATAGTATATCATATATTAGTATTGTATCATATATTTAGTATTGTAATACTCTTGAAACCCATTGAGGATGATTTTTTAGGTGAAAAGAACTAACCAAAATCTTGACTTGCAGCTTCTGAGTGGTGCCAAACTTGACTGGCTGGCTGTCAAACATATAAAAAAATGACAGGATGTCAATTAGAACCTTCATTTTAGTACTCTTGAAAACCATAGGGGATGATTGTTTAGTTGCAAACAACTAACAAGAAGTTTGACTGTCAGCTCCTGAGTGGTGCCAAAGTTGACTGGCAGGCTGTCAAACATGCCAAAAATTCGAGTGAAGAAACGTCATTTTATTACTCTTCAAACCCACATGGAATTAGTGTTTGAATCCTAAAAACGAACAAGAAGTTTGACTGGCAGCTCCTAAATGGCGCCAAACTTGACTGGCAAGCTGTCAAACATGCCAGAAATTCGTGTGAAGAAATGTCATTTTAATACTCTTGAAACCCATTGAGGATGATTTTTTAGGGGCAAAGAACTAACAAAAATTTTGACTTGCAGCTTCTGAGTGGTGCCAAACCTGACCGGCCGGCTGTCAAACATATACAAAAATAACAGGATGTCAATTAGAACCTTCATTTTAGTACTCTTGAAAACCGTAGGGGATGATTTTTTAGTTGCAAACAACTAACAAGAAGTTTGACTTGCAGCTTCTGAGTGTTGCCAAACTTGACTGACAGGCTGTCAAGCATATAAAAAAATGACAGGATGTCA
>NC_046658.1:35648593-35671617 GCF_010883055.1 Belonocnema kinseyi
ATGTCATTTTAATACTCTTGAAACCCATTGAGGATGATTTTTTAGGGGCAAAGAACTAACAAAAATTTTGACTTGCAGCTTCTGAGTGGTGCCAAACCTGACTGGCCGGCTGTCAAACACATAAAAAAATGACAGGATGTCAATTAGAACCTTCATTTTAGTACTCTTGAAAGCCATAGGGGATGATTGTTTAGTTGCAAACAACTAACAAGAAGTTTGACTGTCAGCTCCTGAGTGGTGCCAAAGTTGACTGGCAGACTATCAAACATGCCAAAAATTCGAGTGAAGAAACGTCATTTTAGTACTCTTGAAACCCATTGGGAATGATTGTTTGAATGCTGAAAACTAACAGAAAAATTGACTTTCAGCTTCTCGGCGATGCTAAAGTTGACAGACAGACTGTCAAGCATATAAAAAATGACAGGATGAAAATGAGAACAGTCATTTTAGTATTCCTGAAACGTATTAGGGATGATTCTTTAAGTACTAAAAAGTAAGATAATAATTAATTGGCTGTTCCTCAGTGGTGCCCAATTTTTCTGGCACACTGTCTAGCATGTCGAAAATTCAAGTAAAAAAACGTTATTTTAGTATTCTTTAAACCATTTGTGGATGATTGTTTTGGTGCAAAGAACTAACAAAGAATTTGACTGGTAGCTCCTGAGGAGTGCTAAAGTTGACTGGCTAAAGTTGACTGGCTAAAGTTGACTGGCTAAAGTTGACTGACATTTTAATCGGCAACCGAATGAAAGTTTTGTTCTTTTCATTAACTAAAATTTTCATCTATAGAACACTTCTCTAAAACTAATATGTTTATTGAAAAAGAAATTCCGAAAATCTCATTTCTTACTTAAATTCACAGCTCGCAACAATGGGTTTCAAGAGTAAGAAAATTACGTTTCTTCACTTGAATTTTTGGCATGTTTGACAGCCTGCAAGTCAACTTTGGCACCACCAAGTAGTTTCCAGTCAAACTTCTTGATAGTTTTTTTTTACCTAAACAATTATCCTCAATGGGTTTCAAGAGTACTAAAATGACGATTCTTCACTCGAATTTTTGACATGTTTGACAGCCCGCTAGTCCACTTTGGCACCACTCACGAGCTGCCAGTCAAACTTCTTGATAGTTTTTTGCACCTAAAAAATTATCATCAATGGGTTTCAAGAGTACTAAAACGACGTTTTTTCACTCGAATTTTTTACATTTTTGGACAGCCTTGGTACCACTCGGAAGCTGCCAGTAAAATTTTTTGTTAGTACTTAGCATTCAAACAATCATTCCCAATGGGTTTCTAGATTACTAAAATGACGTTTTTTCACTCGAATTTTTCACATGTTTGACAGCCTGCCGATCAACTTTGGCATCACTCAGGAGCTACTAGTCATAATTTTTGTTAGTTCTTTGCACCTAAAAAATGATCCCCAATGGGTTTCAAGAGTATTAAAACGACGTTTTTTCACTCGAATTTTTGACATGTTTGACAGCCTGCCAGTCAACTTTGGCACCATCGAAACCTGCCAGTCAAATTTATTGTTAGTTCTTAGCATTCAAACAACCATCCCCCCGTGGGTTTCAAGAGTACTGAAATGACGTTTTTTCACTCCAATTTTCGACCAGTTAAACGATAAATTGTTGCAAAATGCAACGACAGCTGTTAGCCATTCAATGAATTTCTAACTGTTGACTATGAAAACAAAAGAATCTGAAATTTGAGTGAGTACTAAAATAACGTCCATGGAATTGCCGCGAGCTCGCGGACATTTTGAAGACTCATAATATCTATATTTTCATAAAATATATCTACGTGGACAAATTACAGGGGGGGAGGTTGTTTGTCAAAATTCCACGGTTGTCTACAAGGGGGGGGGGGGGTCAAACAGTGGTGAAAAATTGTCCACGTGTTATAGTGATGGCCTCCTATGATTTCGATCAAATATTCTGAAATATTCTGACTTTTGTAGAGTATTCAAATATGTCATAGAATATTTTGGACTTTTATAGATAATTTATTATAAATTTAAGTTATCTGTAGATCCCCATTCTCTTTTTAGACTATGAACTTCAGCATTCCACTTATTTGTATGTATGAATGTAATGGAAAGCTCGATTCAAAGCTCGAATCCATTTTGCCAGATGATACTTGTATGTCTATCACCTCCTGATTTTCATTTCAACTTGGTTCCAGGTCTAGTTGGTGATCCCGTAGTGGCGTCACGTCTATCGAACATCCACGGAAGTACTGGTCCCGTAGAATTAGCGAGTGCACGAAGGTTACGCCTTGAAAATGAAAGATTGGTAGCGGAAGTCGCACGATTGAGGCGATTGTTGTTGAGTGGAGCGTCTCGAGGTGAGGTTGGTGGCGATGATGCTGCCCTGGAAGAAGAAGCACGCTTCGTTGCCCTGGAAATGGAGCTCCAGCATGCCAGGGAAGCCCTGCAGGTTCTCAAAGCTGATCGCAAAAGGCTCAAAGCCGAGAAGTTCGACCTACTCAATCAAATGAAAGCTCTCTACGGAACTCTCGAAGATAAGGAACGAGAACTTCGTGACTTCATTAGAAACTATGAACAGGTGAGTTTTTCTTGTATTGCAACCAGAATTGTATAATAGTTTCCGATCAGATCAATCAATATTTGATCCAACTCCTTAATTTAAACTCAAGTCTGCTTCGAATTATTTAAGAAGTCAAAGAAACTTCGGGTTAAAGAGAAGTTTTTCTTATGTAAATGTTTTCATCTTTTGAAGATCTAAGCTTTTGATCCTAAAACGCATTATTATTAAATTTATAAAATATTAAAATCATGTTCTTATACTATCTTTCCTTTAAATGAAAATTGAATTTAAATCTTTAATCAAATTCTACATCGGTCGAAAGATTTGTTTTCATTTGACTTCTTCTCACTCAATGCGATCAAAGTCTGATCGCCAGTGCTTTATATAGAATGGATGGATGTATATAAATAAAGTTGGTTTGAGCTTTTCTCAAAGGTGTTTCAATTGCCAGAGAATGAACGTCGACGCTGATTATTTCATTTTCACGAACCACACTTTTTGAGAAGATATTGACCTGGGATCATTAAACCAAGCAAAACCATTTTCTAGTGATTTGAATGAGGACTTTCATTCCTTTTGTCTCGGCCTATTTTCTAATATTTTTTATCTGAAAAGTTTGCTCGAGCTCAAGCCGTTCATTTTCTGAGGATCATGCAATGTCAGTAACCAGAAACCACCATTTATTTCTATCCTATAACGAAATCTTTCTATTACACGTTTAACTCACGATCGATTCCATTTGAAATTATACAGCAAAGTCCAGGTTTCGGTGTCAGAATAACGTAGCCTTTAAACATATA
Source organism: Belonocnema kinseyi (assembly GCF_010883055.1). Taxonomy (NCBI): domain Eukaryota; kingdom Metazoa; phylum Arthropoda; class Insecta; order Hymenoptera; family Cynipidae; genus Belonocnema; species Belonocnema kinseyi. The sequence continues at coordinate 35,651,945 of NC_046658.1, forward strand.
GTTCTACAATGAAAACAAAGCGATATGTATTTTTGTTCAGCCACAAAAAAAATCTTGGGAATCAACAGCTATTGAAGTTAACCTTAAATTGTCAAAATCTTTCAAAACTCAAAGATTTTTTTTTTGATGCTTTATTTGTCTACTGATATTGCACCCACCCTGAAAGATGACTTTCTCTGATCCAAATTGAACTCGGGCAAAGTGTAAACTTACGATGTAGTACTTTACAGGAAAAAAATTTTTCCATTAGATAAAAATAGACCGAAGTGAGGGAGGGGAAATTTTCGGATTTTGTACTGGTAGCCCCTTTTTCAAATTTACTAAACTCCTTTCGTATGGATTTAAGAAAATGTTGTCCTAAATGCTTTTGATAGATTTTGTTATGATCTATTGAATTGTTATAACCATTTCTTTTTAATTAAAAATTTAACCCCTTTTTTGCAAATCAAAAATATTTTAGATTTTTTTAATTTCGACCCATTTTCTTGGTCTTAAAATAAAGATCAAGATGTTTTCTTTCGAAACCTTGAAGCACAAAATGCCGTTTTTTTTTGTTTTCGAGAAATCCAATAAAGAGTAATGCAATACATCGATGGCGCTTGTCACCGCTGGGATGCTCACTCGGCGGAACTTCTTCGGACTAAAGCGTTTCTTTAAAACTAACTTTGCAGTCGTCTTCACAGCTAGCTTGTTTCAATCGCAAAGAAATTCAAGCTGCAACTTCAGAAATACTAAAACCAAAATTTGGCAGTCTAGCAACGATACCAGGCACCTTGCAGTATCCTGCGTTTATTCCTTAACAAGATCGGCAATTGCAGTTAAAGAACTTTTTAGTTGCAACAGAGTGAATTTTTTTGAAAAAAAAGAGTAGAAATCTTCGAAAGAATCAAAGGCAAGAAAAAAAGCCAACTGTCAAGGAAACATAATGAAAGATAAAGAAAATACCAAAAAATGTATCTGTCAAAAATTAAAAAATCAAACAGTTAGCAATTGTAAGAAAGAAATAAGCTTAAAACAGCTTTTAAATACATTTAAGGCTATATATTAATGCACATATGAACAATTTTTCCAGTTAAAATAGATTATTTTTGAAAAATTTACCTAAATTTACTTCCTTCTAGTATTAAATTCCTGTAGTGACTGTTATGCAGGCATTAACATACTGTAATGACAGACTCAATCCATTAAAATGCAGAGAGTGGTTCTATAGACAACAAATAATCATAATCATGATAAATTAGCCAGAAGAAGTGCCGCCGAGCGAACAGCGGTCACAAGCTGCGGCGCTGCAAAATTGTTTATTAGAAAAAATTTCCTAATAAAAAATATTATTAGGAAAAATCCTGTAAAACGAGAAACTTTAGGATGGTTGATGTTGGCCCGAGCGAATAAAATCTACAATAGTCATGAATATATCTGAACCATTTATTAAATGAAATCCGGTACAAAATAGGTGAAAATGTTTCGTAACATGCGGACAAATGCTTTCTCAGTTTCGTTCTCAAAATCTAACATCAACAAAATTTGTTCAAGGATTACTGCAGATAATGTACACTACTTTTTTCATAAATGTTTTTTGTAAGTAAACAATTTTGCACATTTTAAAAGATTTCATTTAGTTGACTGAAGCATTAACTTTGTTAATCATGGCGATTTCTTCGTTTGTACTGGCGATTGTCTACATGTTTGAAAAAAAAATCCATTTAACGTATATTTTCTAGGTACAAAAGATAGACGATTTCTAAAAATATCACTTACTTTTCAGTAAATTATATTTTAGTCAAATTTTTTGTAATTCGCACAGAAGAAATTGATTAAAGGTATCATTATATGTTTATCAACGTTTAAAGTATATCGGGGGTCATACATTTGTTATTTTTGATAACAAAAAATTTCTTACTGCAAAAATGGTTAACCTAAAAAAGGGAATTTTAAAAAATGTACGAGGTGTGTTCAAAAAATAAGGTGACTTTATGGTTTTCTCAAAAAATATTCATTCCTCAATATTTATGTTGTCCCCTTCAAAGTAATCCCCCTCAGATATAATACACTTGTGCCAATTCTTTTTCCAATCATCGAAGCACTTCTGATAATCATTTTGTGGTATAGCCTTGAGTTCTTTCAGCGATGCAATTTTTATCTCCTCAATTGTTGAAAATCGATGTCCTTTCATGGGTCTCTTCAGTTTTGGGAATTGAAAAAAGTCACTGGGGGCCAAATCCGGTGAATATCATTATTGACTTCATTCAACATCTCCTGAGCAATGGTCATGCGATGGATCTTTTGATCAAAATTAAGCAGTTTTGGAACAAATTTCGGTGACACACGTCTCATGCCCAAAACGTCCGAAAAGATAGCGTGGCATGAGCCAACCGATATGACAGAAAGGATTTTAACATACTTACACCCACGTCAAGGCATAATAAAATGCGCAATGTTTTTAAAGGTATTAAGGGTCGCTGATTACGAATGTGCAGTTGGGGTTTAAAAACTCAAAATGGCGGAACAAATATGGCAAACCACTTTTTGTTCGTATTCACTTGATACTTGTTACTCAGAGGTTTTAAGGGTCGCTGATTTCGAATATACAGTAATCAGCGACCCTTAAAACATTTAAAAGTACTGCATATTTTATTATACATAGGCTTGGGTGTAAGTATGTTTAAATCCGTTCTGTTTTCATTTTATTCCTCCACCCCTAGACAAAAACACCCCCCCTCTCTCTCTAAGGTCGGATGCGATTAATTTTGCATACGGCTAATCTGAAAGGGCTTGTTTCAGTCTTTAATTTTCGATATTAGTAAATTTTGTAGCACATCATGGTTTAGCTCTACAATGTTTCAAAAATGGCTAAAAACGCCGTTTTTAGGGGTTTCAACCCCTATTTACTCAAACACGTGACGTGGTGGGGAGTTTTTGAAGCCCGATTCGTGTTCAGGTGGGTTTTAACAAAAGGACATCGTACCCCTTTCTGCAGCGAGCTACACTTCCTTTACAGGATTTGGTTAGGTAATTTTTTCTCTTGAATGAACCGTCTTTCCACAATAGGAAATTTATTATGTGATTTAATACGCTAACACTGCGAGCTATTTTAGAAATTAGTCAAATTAAGTAACTGCAGAATTTACGCGAATCAAATAATACTCGTATTATTTAAGGTTCATTTTATAATTATGTATTTCGTTTGTCAGAATAACACTGGTTAACAAGATATCACCTATGTGTCTCCATGAAATAGAACGCGTCAATTCCGCTGTAATTTTTCCAGCTGAATTTCAATTCCGACTTCTATTCATTGCTTTCACGTTTAGTTTTGCAAGCATTTGAATGAAAAAAAATATATATACAGGGTGTCTAGAAAGTCCCGGGACGGTTGGATATTTCCTCAGGTAAAATATTTTTCAAAAAAGTGAAGGTCATTCTTGAAGTAAATTTCAACGGGGAATTCAATGGTGACCTTTATTTTGAGCGTGAAGTTGACCTTCATGGCTTTTTGACGGTCAACTTTGTTTTTTTTTAAATGGAAACCTCCTTTTTTACATATGCAATCGATAGAGCGGAAAATTCTACGTTCAGGTATGTACCCAAGTTATAGGACAATTGTAATGGTCAAGGTCAGTTAGAGGTTATTTGAAATTAACAAAGTTTTTCAAGAGGTCAGTGTAATTTCTGAAATAAATTTCAACAAGAAATTCATTGGTGAGCTCTGTATTGATCTTGGTTACAGCGTTTTGAATATTGTAAATCATAAGAAAATTTTTCATTAAAAGTTCCAGGTGTTCTGGTAAGAGTTCTGTTCCTCCCTGAAGAGTTATACAGTCCTATACCGTTTTTCCTTACGAATAATACGAATCGAAACTAAATCTACGTATTACGAGTACATACTTACTATCTTTCGTAGTGGAGAAGGGTTCAATCCTGTCTCAAAATCAACAATTGAAAGAACTGTAAGGCGCTTTATGAACCATGGATCTATCAAGGACCTTCAGAGAACTGGTCGGCCAAAATCTGCAGAATCTGAGGAGATGCAGATGGACATAGCCCAAGCATTTGTTGAAAACCCACACCTTAGTTCACATCGGGCATATTGGTGAGCGGGACGTTGCTCCTGAGACAGTGCGAAATATTTTAAAAAGCATTAATTCCCATCCTTACAAAGTTCATCTGGTACAAGAGCTCAGTGAAGACGATCCTGATCATTGGGTTGAATTTTGTGAAATTATGATGGACAGAATTGATAGATTGGATGTTGGAGAGTCACATACAATATTCACAAAAGATTAATGTTTGGGCCGGTATCTTGAATGATACATTGATAGGCCTTTTCTTCATCAATGGTAATCTCAATGCCCTTGCAAATGAAGAGCTTCTCAGAAACCAAACTGTACCAAGAATAAGGGAGATTACAGGCGATAATTTTCAAAATATTTGGTTCTAGCAGGACGGAGCAGCGGCTCATTACGATAGGGAGGTTCGAGCATATTTGGGTACTCAGTTTGGATACTCATGTCATTGTTCCTGGGTATTGCTAAAAGTAAACGTAAACTGCTCGGAAACAACCTTGAAAAAACCATGAAGATCATCACCAAGATCAATGCCGAGCTTACCAATGAATTTCTCGTTGAAATTTACTTCAGGAATTGCACTAACCTCTTGCAAAACTTTGTTAATTTCAAATAACCTCTAACTGACCTTGAACGTTACAATTGACTTATGACTTATGTACGTACCTAAACGTAGAATTTTCCGCTCTATCGATTTCAGGTGTAAAAAGGGGGTTTCCTTTTGAAAAAACAAAGTTGACCTTCAAAAAGCCATGAAGGTCAACCTCAAAGTTAAAATCAAGGTCACCATTGAATTCCTCGTTGAAATTTAATGTGTTTATCTGAAAAACTGCACCCGAGCCCAGTGAAATCGCGGTAAAATTTCAGCCACAACCACGTCTCACGACCGTGAGATAGGTGGTTACGGTCTGTAACGGAATCAATGCGACGATCCGGCAAAACTCTCGTGCACCCTGAGGACACGGAGGGACCCTAGGACGACCGCCTTCTGCATTTTTCCCGCAAGTGTTTTAGCATATTGTTGACACGCAGGGATGCTTTTCAGGCTATTGACGAGTGAAAGCTTGGCACCTCCAAGACCGCCGATGACAAGGACGATAAGGACGAACATGGTTCGCTTCTCGAAGTCAAGAAGAATCATGTAAGGCCTCAAGTGTGCAACAGAGACAATTGTCGAGAATATAAAGTTCCTGTATATGCGGCACTTCTCATTCTCGACAATTGACTCGATTTCCCTAGGAGCATTTAGAGAAGCGATATTAAGGTTGATGCCGTAAGAGTGACAGAGATAGTAATAAAGCACTCTTAGTGCCGCATTGTGCCTCGGGATGTAAGTTGTTCCCCCATGAGTTGGACAACTAGATAGTATGTGTACCAAATGCTCGGGGTGTGCATGGCACGCCCTGCAACTATCATCGGGAATGTCTTGCCTCAAAATGTGGCGACGGCATGTTAAGGTGGAAACGACTCCGTCTTGACATGCCAAAATGAAACCCTCCGTGCCAGACTTCAATCCGGGTGATTTAAGGAAAGCAAATGTTAGCTCACATGACATTGATTGATCCTCCACATTTCTGTGGAAGATGCCGTACATCTTCTTATCGAGGAGCTGTTCACGGAAGTTTTTCTCTTGTGCTTTCTTAATCCGGGCTTTCAGGAGTAAGTACTCGAGATAGATAAGATTTGATGTATTTTGCTCACGCCTGATGCTGAAGTTAAGTCCGAGTGTTTCAGCAGCGTCCTCCGCAGCTTTATACAGAAACGCTCCTTTGTCCACTTCTTCGTGCTTCCTGACCATTTTAAGAAGAGGGTATCTTCCATTTGCGACTCTGTGTTGTGTACCTAGAATAATCTCGATATCAAGGGATCTAAGCTCGTTCTTCGTCCATGGTACCACTCCAAATGAATACAGTACTACCGGGACAGCAAGCATCTTCATTGCAGGTACTTTGTTTCTCGCCGACAGTTCGGAAGACCAAATCTGCCGGATGAGACGTTTGTATCTGCTTCGGAGAGTATTATTTATAGATGTCACATCCTGAATGCGACTTTGTGGCACGCCCAGATATGTATAAGTCTCTCCAGCGCAAATGTGTCGTATAGCGCTTTTATCGATGAGCTCAGGGTCTTCAAGGATGTCATTAAGTTTTCCTCGCTTCAAATAAAACTTGTCGCATTTGTCTTACCTAAATTCCATTCCTATCTCCTTAGTATATCGTTCGACAATCCCTAGAGCTAGATGTAGTTGCTCTTTGTTTTTAGCATAGATCTTAAGATCGTCCATATAAAATGGCCGTCGGAATGGCGAAGTGGTAGAGATAGTGGCAATAATATGAGGCAAAACAGCAGTGAGCTCATGGTGTCGCCCTGAAAGACACCTCTCTGAAAAGTGACCTTGTTAGTTTTCACACGATTTTTTCCAGATGAGATAGTAAATCTGGTTTTCCAAAGCGGTTGTTCATACATTTCTTGCCACACAGGTTCAATTGCCCGTACAATCCTATCATTTAGGATAGCTTTGAATATCTTATACACTGTTTTCAGACAAGTGATTGGCCTGTATTTCTTCGGGTCAGCTAAGTTGCCTATTTTCGGCAGGAGTATTGTGCGCCCTTCCACCAACCACTTCGGAATCGGCTCTTCCGACTTTAAATATGAGGTGAAAATACGGGCCAAATGCTGATGGGTTGAAGAGAACTTCTTTCACCAGAAGGTTTTGATACAATCTGGTCCCGGTGCGGAATAGTTGTTCATCCCTCTTAATACTTTTTTCACCTCCTAGTTAGTGATGGGTAGGCATTCTTGATCAGGTGTTATGAGGAATCGCACAGCTCCTTGAAGTTATTTATATTTTCTGAGTCCTCGTCCAGTCTATGCTGCACTTCGTAGACTTTTCTCCAAAATACTTCGACCTCCTCTGGTTTGGTCAGCAGCTTTGACTTGTTAAGTGTGTGATAACGGGTCCGGAGTTCGCGCGCGAACTTTCGAACCTTGGCGGTAAAAATCCTAACAGATGTGATGTAGTCAATCACACACTGAATCGCATTGAATCCATTTTGATTGGCTTCCTCAGCTCTAGAGTGGTTGGCATTGTTGGCCGACCCATTGTCGGGACCCCTGTGCGTTCTGTCGTTTTGCACCGCACTTACTAAAACTATGGCTGGTATTGTCATTGTTGTTCCCACGAGAAGCTAGGGAAAGGGGTTCGTCCATCCTTGTAAAGCCCCGCAGGCAAGGATAAGGCTGCCTACGCTGAGAGGTCGCGCGGTATCCCAGGGTCACCGTTCTAGACACCTCACCCAGGTGCCATTCAGCTTACGGCACGGTTTTCACACAACCGCTTGGGGGTTAATTCCTTCGGAACCACCCCTGGACAATTGTCCGCAACTGCCTATTTATTTTTGTAACTATATTCAGCAGAAACCCTTGGTACTGGGACCCTCTATCCACAACCCGAGGACGTGTTCGTTGGCTTTATCATAGGCCATTCGGTTTGATTCTAGAGGAATCAAAACCGAAATGAATAGTATATATATATATATGACATTTCTTTGAACATCTATTAAGTATCTCAAATTTTAGAAAATTTAATTATGTTGTCTTAAAAATGTCGACTATTGTACAAAAAAAATGTATTATTTCCTGTTTTGAATAAAGTTTGTCTTGCTAAGTTTTGGTTACCCAGCAAGAAGAAAGTTTCTAGGAACTTTAGACTGATTTCAGGATATTGCGGTTCCTCGGGTTACTGTTTTAATTAGCCAAACAGAAATGCAAATTATGAAACCGTGGTTACAGCTGAGTTCTTTACCTCGCACGCATTACAATAAGTTCGCTGAAGTCAATGTAAAGTTATTTTAACAATGTCATGCAACTTTAATCGTACTTTCGTGACTTCGTTTGACTCTAGTTTTTGAATTTGCTCTGCACGTATTGTACATTTCAGCGTGACGTCCTTTTCGATTATTTTGATACCACTGGATCTCGATGATTTCGTTCTGACTTCGTACTGACTCGACACTGACTCACTACGGTGTATGACGACTCTTTCCTTATTCCTACGTCTTCAAGTATACGTTTACTGACTTCGTCATTGCTACAACGACTTCAACGTTACGAGTTCATGCTTTTTATAGTTTCACGTAATTTCGTTAAAACTGCGCGAAAAATTCTAGCGTTCGAAACGTTCGCCTTCAGAGTGAATAGCCCCTCGGCAGCAACAGATTTACGGTACTGCATTTTTAAATTCTCATTCCTGAAAATGTAATGTAATCGTGCAAATTTTCGATCTCTGGTTTTTAACGGATCTTTACGTTTCGGCCCTCACAGAATCCGAAAATCATACAATTTTATCGGTTTCTGTCAGTCTGTCCGTCTGTCTGTCTGTATGTCTGTATGTCTGTTTGTCTGTATGTATAGTTACCTGAATGTTGTAGCCACGCTAAATTTTGAAGGATTTGTCCAATCGAGTCCGCATTTTACACACTTTTGAAGGTACCCAAAATGAAGGCTAAGTACGTTAATCAGATATTTCTAACCAAAATTAAACAATTAGGAGCATTTTCAAAATTTTGATTTATTTTGAAATTTTAAAAATTTTTGTTAAAGTTTCTTATAGATAAGAGAAAGACTTGCAAATTATATAAGTAAATTTTTTTATTTTTATGAAAATTAGAAATGTTATATACTTTTCAAAAATTGGAAGATTTTCAAAAAATACAAAAAATTATTTTTTCATAGATACAAAAATCTCATTCAAAATTTTCACTAGATACCAAATATATTTCAAAACTATTCTAGCCGATTTTTTCAATTAGCCGAAAATTAAAAAAATTATAGCATTTTCAAAATTTTCTAATTTTTTTTTCTTAATATTATAAAAAATGTTGTCAACGTTTCTTATAGGTGGGTAAAAGACTTGCAAATTATCTAAATGAAATTTTCAATTTTGATGACAATTAAAAAAGTTATATACTTTTGAAAATTTTCAAAATTTTCAAAAAATAGAAAAATTTATTATTTTTTATAGATCTAAAAATTTCATTGAAAATTTTCACTAGATACCAAATATATTTCAAAACTATTCTAGCCGAATTTTTTGATTATCCCAAAGTTAAAAAAATTTTATTGCAAGGAGAATGTAATCGTCAAGGCCGTAAGTACTTTGAGAACCTTCTTAATGAGAAATTAAAAAAAGGAGGATTCAGCTTCTCTTAAGAAAAGGGAAAATGATTAAACAACCACAGCAGGGTCCTATTAGGATCAGGAAACATAAAATGTGAACATTATTTTGCAATATCAGAATAAGCTGTACCAGACCAAGGAACACACAAAAAAAATTGTAAGGCATTTGATATAATAGTTTTTAACATAGAATGTAGACAATTTTGCATTGTTGTCTGTGCACAAATGTGGAGGGTAATGCGAAGACCGAGCGCGGAGCGCGAGATAAATATATTATCAAGCGCAAAAGACGAGAACCAACAGTCGCGCGCCCTAGGCGCGCCCAAACTAGCGAGCGAAGCGAGCCGCGCGCGCAGCGCGCTTTAAGAGTGTGCCCGCGAAACGGGCTGATTTTTTATTGAGTATGGACATGCGTTTCACGGGATTTGTCCTCCGATAAAGCGCGCTTTCCATTCCCCGCCACTTTATCTTCTTTCTTCCTTTCACTCTTGCCTTGCGTCGTATTATAAATCCAGTTCATCTCGTTGGAGATTCGATGTGTCACTGTGTGCCTCAGTGTTCAACCCTTTGTGCTACATGCTGTACAATATCCCAGTAGAAAATAGCAAATACTCAATAATTTATAATTAATAATAAAAATTAAATCTTGGCCGATGTTAGAAAGCTGATTCTTGGCACAGGCGTAGGAACACCAAGGTTTTCCAAGTATTTAACCAATACTACCATTAATTTTGATCCAATATTATATTGGCTCAAAAACAATTTTTTTTTAGAGGTCAACTATCCCGCTCTCCATTCCATTCCAAATCCGAAAAAAGAAATTCCCTAATTTTTAATTATTTATTTTTTCATTTTAACAGGTGCCGGTTTTGACTTAAATTATACCATTCTAAATGCATGGAAAAAAATCACTTTTTCGAGTTTTTGGAATAATTTTTTCGGGTTGGGGAAAATGTGATGGTAAAGCATAGATGTTTGTAGAGAATTATCCATGAATGAATTCTATTTATTAGACATATAGGGTTAACACGCTTACACAGCCACATGTGTCCGTGAAAACTACCCTTAAGGGCATGTGACACAGCTAAATACTTATATTACCGACCACAGTTTTTCAGTTCACTGAATGTTTTTTTGAATCTAAGAATTTTTTTTGTAAATCAAATATCGAGCTGAAACTTTGGGAAATATATTAGAGTACAATAAAGTACGTTTAGGTACTGCATTCTGGTAGGAACTTCACTGAAAATTATTTCATCTTTTTTCTGAACCTCAACATTTTTTGAACATTCGAACTTTTTTTATACATAAAATATCGGTCTCAAACTTTGAGAATTGCAAGAGTCGAAAGAAAAATACGTTTAAGTACAAAGCTTAATAATAAAAGATGTAAAAAAATATATTTCAACAATCAATTCCAACGGCATCAGCTGATAACGTTGTACACGGAAATACGAAACCTGGCGACCACTAGACGAGGCTCTAGAGGGTTCGTATTTTCTTGTACAACGTTACCGACTGATACCGTTGGAATTGATGGTTGAAATATATTCTTTACATCTTTTATTATTAAGCTTTGTACTTAAACGTAGTTTTCTTTCGGCTCTTGCATTTCTCAAAGTTTGAGACCGATATTTTATGTATAAAAAAAGTTCGAACGTTCAAAAAATGTTTAGGTTCCGAAAAAAGATGAAATAATTTTCAGTGAAGTTCCTACCAAAATGCAGTACCTAAACGTACTTTATTGTACTCTAATACATTTCCCAAAGTTTCAGCTCGATATTTTATTTACAAAAAAAGTTCTTAGGTTAAAAAAACATGCAGTGAACTGAAAAACTGTGGTCCATAATATAGGTATTTAGCTGTGTCGCATGCCCTTAAAGCTAAAAATGCCAATTATTTGTGAAATGTACTTTTTTAGAACTCTATTCTCGTATTTTTTACTGCTAAATTTGTATAAAAAATTTTTATTTTTATTTTAATGGCTCAAGAATATTAAAATATATTTGAAAATGTTATATAATTTTAAAAATTATCTTTTTTTCTATAAATCGGTAGATGACCTTCAAGAAACAGACAATAGAAGCAATAATCTGCGTAACTAAATGAACTTTCACCGAAAAATAATCTCTTTTGAAACTTAGACTTGAAAATTCTCACCGAGAACCTGTTAAACGCTCTTGACATACTCGTATGCACCTAACTAGTAAGATAGAAAGTTAATTAGACTTCTTGGAAACCAAGACTGAAGTATCAGCAGTATATGTAAAATGAACTGTATGCATCTGAAGAACGCCGAATGAAGAAATGTTAAGAAAAGAGTGTAAAACGTTTGTGCTTCTTCAAACAATTTAAATAATTATCAAGTTTGAACTCTTGTGCCTTACATATTTTCAATTAATTAAGTAACTGATCTTGATTAAAAATATAAAAATATCAATATTGATTTAGCTAATCTCTAATAAAAAAAAGTGAGCGTTGCCTATAAGTTGGTTTAATTTCCAGACAAAATATTTCAAATAGTTCTTTGCTGAAATAAAGAGTGGGAATTTTTACTAGACTTTCGGTATTTCGTGTGGAATATTCAGTACAAGTTTTAATTATATCCACAAATAAAGTTACTTGTGCAAAAAGAAACGCCTCTCAACTATAATGCTTGACCACTGAACTACAGGGAGATCAGACCAATCTACTTCCGTAAAAATTGTTAGGCTCCCTAGCAATACACATGCATTAGGGTGGTTCTTATTTTTTACGTTCAGAGTTTCATTGCTCTCACCCAATATTTTTTTTAAATGCCCAAAATACTGTACCCTGAAAATTTGAGCCAAATAAGTTAATCTCATACTCCAAAGACCATGATTTAACTTGGCAAAAAGGCAGTTTTTTTATCTACGAATTAAGCGCGATTATATGTTACAAATAATTCTGCTTGTTAGTATCTTTGTCAGATCCAGAACAGTGTTCTGGGTGGGGGGGGGGGCGCATCACAAGATTATATAGACATGTTGTGATTACACACACACGCGTGCGCGAACCTGAAATAGTTTGTTTTTTAAGTGAACTTTTTTCCCTTAATTCAGCAACCCTTCATCTCGCAAGTGGAGTTTTGTGATTTTTATTTTATATAATTTTTTTCTCTCTTTTGAAGAATTCCCATTTTGTTCATGACTATCTAACGCCACCTATCAAATATCACGATATTACTTATTTCTTCGATAGATGTATTATAGAGGTAAAAGATAATTGTTTAAACAAATTTTTTTTACAAACAGAGTATTCATTGAATTAAATAAATTCATCGCATTCGCGGAATTAGAGAAAATCAATGAATTTCTTGAATCCTTTGAATTCCTTGCATTCCAAGAATTTCATAAATTTGTTGAATTTCGTGAATTCCGTAAATGCTGTGAATTCTGTGAATTCCGTGCCTTCTGTGAATTGCATGAATGGCATTAATTCCTTGAATTCCACCAATTTCTTTGAATTTCAAAAATTCCTTGACTTCCAGCCGACTACCTAGCTAGAACGTGATGTGCTGATTCTTATGAATTCATTCCTGGTGCAAAAATTCTATACCGTGCACTATGATCTTTCGCTTCAATAATAAAATTTCAGTTGTATATATACTTTTTTGGGAAGGTTAGTTATTAAAGTTAGGGAAAAATGATATTCACTTTGAAACACATATACTTGAAACAAAAGTGAAGGTTCAGAACAAAGAAATTCTTTTAAAATGTCCACCATGTATAACTAACAACCACCCTAATACAGATTCATACAATTTTTTGTAAATTCTTATTTGAATAATTCTGGTCTGTCCTAACAGATATTAGACTCCAATCACTAACTTGACTAATCAAGTTTTTGAAATATTTTAACGTCATTTAAAACAAGATGAAGATTTTAAACAAAATCCTACATAAAATTCGCTGTAGAGAAAGACCGCTTTTCGATGCTTTACTTCACAGACAATTTTTTTTAGAAATTGCTTTATCTAAATTAAATCGCTTTTCGGAAAGATATATTCCGCGAAGCTCCAAAAATGGGGTTCAAGGAATCAAACTACTTCTGCTCTGAAGCTGAAATAAAGTAAAGTGAAAAGAGGAAAATGACATAAAATTGAGTGAATAAAAACTTCTTGATAAATTATTAAGGAGGGAAACAAAATATATATACATGTGTGGATGTGCGTATAATATTTATGCAATGTAAAAAAATAGTAAATGTTGTGGATGAATGTAGGCCATGAAGAGTGGTAGTAGTAGTAATAGTAGTAGTATTTGGTGGCGGTGGTGGTTTTGTTTGGGGGTAGAATTACTGCCCGGATATGGGTCTGGTTGACCGTTGATTACAGCGGATGCGTGAAAACGAGGCGACCTTGGGACGTCTCCAGCAAGGTGCAGGGCTTCCATCAGAAGAGAGAGAACGTGAAAGAGAACGGGAACGTTGGAGTCTCCTGAGAGCTGCCAGGGACGAGGCGGATCGGAGTCTCAGTTTAGCAGCTACTTTAGCCGATAAGGAAGCTGCTCTATGCCACGCACATGCTACTATTAAAGAGGTTCGTGTGCTTCATATCAATTCTACTTTCTGCTAGTTCTATCCTATTCTATCTCAGGATTGAAGACTCAACATTCCACAATACTCTAAGTTCATAAACCCCAGGCCCATAAATTATTCAAAGATTGATCATTCTTGAGGAATTAGTAATTAGTTAAAAGTGAAATAAAATACAAGAAAAAATTTTTAGCACAAACAATAAAAGAATAAAAAATCAAATCAGTAAAACTAAAATATATTGAAATAAAGTAATTGTAGCTTTGAAATAGCCAACTGTAACCTTCATTCAATGATTTTTATATTAGATATAATATTTAGATATATAATATTAGATATATATTTTTATAGATATATAGTTGTAGGACATATAGGATATATAGTTATTAGATATATAATATTTAGATATTTAAATTACCTCTGCACAATAGTCGAAAACAACCGAAAATTGGCCAAAAATCAAATAGTGTGCAAACTTTATTGGAACTGAGCACCTTTATGTCTTCGGAGTCAAGGAATTCGAATTTTAGGTCAAAATTGTCAAAGAAATGGCCGCCATAAAATGGCGGAGCAAATTTAGAAAAACGGACGTTACGTTCGTGAAAAGTAGTCGGCAGGCGGGTTTTAGAGTCAAGGAATTTGAATTTGAGGTCAAAATTGTCAAAAATGAAATGGTCGCCACAAATTGGGGACCAAATTTGAAGGAAAAAAATGACGTTGCGTTCGTCAAAAGTAGTCGTAAAGGGGTTTATGGGGTAAAGGAATTCGAATTTGAGGTCAAACTTGTCAAAAACAAAATTTTCAAAAAAGGTAAAAATTGTGAAAAATAAAAAGAGTTCAGCCTCCCATTGCGCCTAATCAACATGCGCGTACACCTCGCTTGTAAACGAGTTTAAAGCGAAAGTAGCAGTTGGTAGCACCCAAATTTTTTATTTCTTCAATCACCACCTCGTTGACTTTGTATTTCAATAGGAACCACCGCGCGGACTGTTTTTAAGCTCATATTTTTTAATAAACTTTTGGTTTGCTAAAATTTCTGACAAGAAAACTTTGAGGTCACTACTATGTATTTAAATTTTATCATACGAAAACCTGAGGAAAATTCTCTCCATATTTTATCAATGAAATGGTGCACTTAGAACAAAATTTAGAGAACTTGCAATCGAGTGTTTAATTGGCCGTTTCGACATATCTCGCACAAATATGGGAGCAGGCCATCTATCGTGCCCTATCAAAGCCCACGTACGTAAGACAGGGCCTAATCCTTCCAGTATTTGATGCAGATTTTTCCTACTATTCTGACCGCTGTGCTATGTGACAAAATTAATCAAAGTCCTACCTTGATCTAGCAAACACGTATTGCTCGAAACGAACCCACGATGTTGGACAAATGTTTTAAGCATGGATTTGTAAAATAATTTATTATAAGTGTTATTACTAATAAAATAAATAAAACTTTAAATCAAATTTATTATATAGATGGATAAGGAATGCTGGAACTTCTAATTTGGCGCTAATGAAACTAGGATATAAATATCACTGATTCAGCTTACAGATCCTCTATATAGGTCCTCTAGAGCAGTGGTCGGCAAACTTTTTGCATAATTTTCAGGTATGGTCAGGCTCCACCCGACTTAATTTTTTCTACTACTTTTCGGTCTATTCATGTACCTTAGGGCTTAGTGCGAGTTAGCTTACTCCAGCAAGGGTCTTTTGTCCACAGGAATGTCAAAGTAAGGAAATTTTAAAACTTTAAATTTTTCAATTAGCGATTTGAAAATAGCATTATCAGCATCTGCGAATTTTTCCGATTCCAATGATATATTACTTGCCTACAAAGTTAAAAATTTGAAGGAGTTTATGATCAAGAAACATCATATTGACAGTCAATTTAATACTAAATACTTCTCAAACTGTCAACCTTTATAAACAAATTACATGTCTTTGGAATCGAAACTATACGTAGATTCCAAATATATTACTTTTAAGTCACTGATCGCAAAATTACGAATTTTTTAATCTCACATTTTTGTCCCATTTTCCAACAAAGGACCCCTGAGTAAAGGGGTGGTCTGGCCAAGCTCGCAGTTACTACCCTGAGAGTAGGTCACAGGGCAGCCAGGGCAGGCTACCCTGCCCAGGGCAAGAGCGTGCCGACCACTGCTCTAGAGCAGTGGTCGGCAAACTTTTTGCTTCATTTTCAGGTATGGTCAGGCTCCACCCGACTTAATTTTTTCTACTACTTTTCGGTCTATTCATGTAGCTTAGTGTGAATGAGCTTACTCCAGCAAGGGTCTTTTATCCACAGGCATGTCGAAGTAAGGAAATTTTAAAACTTTTAATTTTTTAATTAGCGATTTGAAAATAGCATTATCAGCATCTACGAATTTTTCCCATTCCAATGATATATTACTTGCCTAGAAAAGTTAAAAATTTGAAGGAGTTTAATATCAAGAACCATCAGCTTTACAGTCAATTTAATACTAAATACCTCTCAAATTTTCAACCTTTATAGACAAATTAAATGTCTTTGGAATTTCTAACAAAGGACCCTTGAGGAAAGGGGTGGTCTGGCCAAGCTCGCAGGTACTGCCCTGAGAGTAGGTCACAGGGCAGCCAGGGCAGGCTACCCTGCCCAGAGCAAGAGCGTGCCGACCACTGCTCTAGAGTCTAGGAAGAGTCGAGACACGTTTCCCCTTCCAAAGTTCGCTGTTGTACCGAAACTTTGATATTTTCATGGGGCACGAAAAGTTCGAACAGTTTTATTAATGCTTTTGAAACCTCCCCAATAATTTATAATGTTCGTGAGATGACTGTTGTTTCTATTCTGTAATAAATCCTTTTTAAAATAAAATTATGATCTGAAAATCGTGGCAACTCAAACAAATAAAAAATTTTTAAAATTCAACTAGTTCCGGTACAACGGCACCAATCAAAATTAAAATATTCCATGTCTCAATTCTCCCTTGATCCAATAGCCGATACTAACTCGGTAAATACTTAAAAATATTAAATAGAAATTTTATATTGAGAATTTTGAGTTATTATTTTCAATTAATGAATCAATTATTTGAATAAATTTTGCATCATGAAAATATGTAGGTGCATAAGATGTACTTTTAAGTTGAATTAAAATATAAATTTATCGTAATAAATATTTTTAGCTGCTACATCTTTTATGAAAAAATGAGACATTTTACAATTAAAGTTTACTTTTTACGAATAATATTATTTTGTTGTTTTGAAAAAAAAGCAGTGGAAATTCGATTACATGAAACTATACATTTGGAGACTTTAAGAGTTTTTAGATGTAGAGTTAAATTTTATACGAATGCCGCCTCCCTCACGATTATTAATTTAAGTAAACAATAATTAGTAAATTTGTATGTTTGTGTGATTAATTATGAATTAAATAAATTATAATTAAACGATAAAATTGTATGATAAAATTTTTTTAAATTTTTTCAAATAATATTTTACAGAAATTTATGTATCTTACTATGTTGTCAATTATGTCCCGATTTTTAAAATTGAGAACCCCATAACTTTAAAATTGAAAAAATGTATTTTTGAATTTTACTCGAGTGGTTGATCAGAATATATAAATATTTTGCCTTACATTTCTCAATTTAAGCTAAACGGTTACAAATTATTGCAAAGTTTCAAAAACATTTATCTCTTAATTGTTAGTTTGTAATAAAATAATCCGTAAATGAATTATTTGTTGTCGCGGGCACATTCTCATCATGCGCTGTGCCCGTGGCTCGCAACTTTGAGCGCTCTAGGGCGCGTGTCTGTTGATTCCCGCGATTCGCGCTCAGATCATTATTCATTGCATTTAGAATGCTTGAATGAAACTTTATCAAAAAGATCTCTTTAGATCGCAGTATTTATATGCGTGTTCATATTCTGAATTTTCGACTCAACTAAGAATATAGTTAAAGATTAAATTTCTCAAAGATCTGTAGGCTTTGAGGTACACAATATTATCGTGACACTCGCGCTGCGCACTCATTTTTTGACAGAGAGTTGTAAATTTATATTTTCTGAATCAACTTAAAATAAATTTAAAAAATACAATTCTTTTTTTAAACATTTTTCTCTATATCACGTTGTTATGATAATAATAGGATTTTGGTTTTCATATTTTTTTTTTATAGATAAAGCAAAATATCCTACAAGCCTTCTATTAGATTTTTTATGTAACTCGCGTCTTTTCGCGAAATATTGAAATTTTCGATTTTCTATATATATATTACTTGCGATAAAACAAAATTACGAGTCCTATCGAAAAGTGGTTTAAAGAAATTTTGTAGGATTTTTCAAAACTTGTACTTTCTCTTTGAGACTTTTTGTCGTATTTTGCGTCATTTGGTTCAAAATTTGTATGTTGTGGTGTCAAATTTCGGGCAATTCTAATACTTTCTCCATCATAAACAATAAGAATGTAAGAAATTAACACAAATTGGTAGCTCTTTTGTGGGTAAACAATTTTTGTTTTATCATTTTTTTTCGTAACTTGTATCATTTCTTCACAAAGTTTTTTTTTTTTTAGATTTTCAATGTTATTTTTCGTAAATAAAACAAAAGTTACGCGTGGTATCAAGAAGTGATTGTTAACAAATTTCTAGATCTTTTTTGAGATCCAAATTGTTGCTGATTCATCTTCTTTCGTGTCCTCCATAGTTTGACCACAAAATGGGATTTTTATATCTCGTGCTTTTTTGTGCAATAAAAATTAGAATTTTCGATTTCACAAGAAAATCCAAAAAGTTTCTATGATAATCTTGTAAGGCTTTTAAACAGAAATGTTTTCCTTTACTTTACTTGTTTTGATATCGTACTTTGTTTGGCTTAAAATTTGTATTTTCGATTAATATTAAAAATTTTGAAAATGGTATAACTCTGAGAATTTTTTTTGTATAAAAAAAGTCATGAGGATAAATTGTTTGGCTTTCTGAATACTATTAATAGTCGTAAATAAAAATTTTAAGTATAAAAAAATGGTCCCAGAATTCTTTTAAATGCTCTAACTTTATGAATTTTTATCCAAAATGGCCATAATGAGAATGAGAAAAATGAGAGGCCCTTTATTTTTTTTCATTAATTCCAGTTTTTAAAACACTTGAATTCTTTAATGTAAAACGCTGTTACTTTTCTCTGTAATATTGATATTTTATCCAATATAAATATAATTGAAAATAAAGTTTCTTAACTATAGTGTCAATATACTTGTTCTGTGTCATTCTTTTAATTGTTGTAATTTCGTTTTCTGAGTCTTGTCGATTTTTCCTTGTGTATTTTTATGCATAACATGTAGTATCTTTCCTCATTATTAACTTTTAAAGAATTGTTCTTTTTTTCTCTGTTTTTAAGAAACCTCTTTTCCTCGTTTTTTTCGCTTAAATACTTTTTGGTAGAAAGTCTACTATTACATTTGTGGTTCGGAAGGCAACTCATTTGATTAAAAATTCTAGTATTCAGTTGAAAATTTTATTATTCTGTAAAAAATGCAACTATTTTGTTAAAAAGTCATCTTGTTTCGTTAGGAATTCAGAAGCTTGGTTAAAATTTGAACTACTTTGTATAAAAATTATTCTTTTGGTTTTAGATTCACCTCTTTGGTCGAAAATGTAACTATTCTATTTTTAGAAAATTAATCTTCTGCGGATAAAAAGTCATTTTTAGGCTGAACTCTTTTGTTAAAAATGTAACTATTTTGTTGAAAATTCGTTTTTTTTTTAATAAGAATTAATTTTTTTTAACTGGCAAGGTAAATATTTCATTTTTGATTTAAATTGATATTTTTAATAAAAATCAATATTTTCTGGTTTAAAATTGCTCCTATCTTATTAAAAATTCATGTATTTT
>NC_046658.1:35671717-35674386 GCF_010883055.1 Belonocnema kinseyi
CATTTTAGTAGATCATTAATATAATGCTGGAAAATTCATTTCTTTGGTTAAAAATTTAACTATTTTGTTCGCAATTTATCTTCTTTAATTGAAAATTAAACGGCTTGGTTAAAAGTTAAACTTTATCATCGAAGATTCTTATTTTTAGGACTCCCCTTGATATTTGGGGTTCTCTCCTTTGTTGAAAATTTAATTCCTCGATTTGGTAGAAAATTCATCTTTTTCGTCGAAAATTAATTTTCTTGATTTTTTTTTCATATTGTCTCTTTATTTAAAATGCAATTATTATAGTCTAAATTAGTCTATATTGTGTAATGATTTAATAATATGGTAGAAAATTAAACTTGGATTCGTTTGTAAATGAACTTTTCTGTGTTTTTTTTCGTGTTTGTTAAATCTAGTTTTTTTTAAATCATATTTCTGCAAGATTTACCTCTTTGGCTTAAAATTTAACTTTTTTCGTTGAAAATTTGGTATTTTTTATGTTAAAAATTACTTTTTTTTGAAAATTGCAACTTGTCTATTATTGATTAGAAATTGATCCTTTATAAGTTGAAAATCCAACTATTTGGTAGAAAATTCATGGAATTGTTAAAAATTCGTCTTTTTGATAAGAAAATTAATCTTCCTTGTTGCAAATTCATTATATATTTCGACTTTAAATCTTAGGAATTCAAAGTGTTTCATATTGAATTCTAATCAATTGAAAGTGAGTTTTAAATAATAACTGATCCGAGGGGTTTTATTTAGCTGTAAGGCATAAGTTACAAGTTTGAGATAATAAAAGGTCCTATGATCCTCTTCGTGACTTTCTTACCTAAAAACCAGCTCATGTGTACAATGTGAAAATTATTTCGAAAATATTTATGAAAAAAATAAATCACGATTTTTAAACACTCAAACCCCCAAATTGGATAGTATTTCTTTGTTATTGCAAACTTAAAGAATTCACTTGAAATAAATAAAATAAAAATTCTTTTTAATCCTTGGTGGGAGTTTGTTTACAAGTACGAAAAAGTATTACTATTTTTACAGGAAATCACCAATGAATATAATAATTTTTTAAATACTAAGAACTTTAGGTGGCCGTTTTAATCAAGGAAATAAATTTCCAGTCATTTCCCGGTTCGCAAAAAATTATTGAATTATTTTAATTCTTTAGGATTCTTTCCTTTTCCATTTTTTGTAATAGTCTTCGTTTCTGAAATGCACCGCTATTCGCATTATATTTCTTTTGAATTTTGTTAAATTCTTCGATTCTTCTAATTATTTTGATAATCTATTTGGATTTCTTTAAAGTTGTGAGTTCTGAAGAGTATAAGAATTGCAAGTGGTTAACTGCCCTCAAACTTTTAAAATTAAATTTTAATGTGTAAGGCACAGTCTAGTTACTGGTTTCTGTGATTAATCAAATTACGAGAAAAAGGATTATACGTTTCAAATAAAAAAATAAAATAAAAAACGAATTTTAATATAATTTTCATCAAGAATTAAATGAGTAGTGCAAACCTTAAATTTTTCTTCGGAATTAAATGTAAATTGTCAATTTGACGCTACAGAGAAGTGTAAATATTACTTCAGTTATACCTTAATTATGCGAAAAAAATATATTTTAGTATTTAAAAATACACGTAGAAGAAATTTATACAATGAAGTATTCGAACCTTCAATTCACTATTTTTGTAAAAATTATATTTTTTAAAATAATTTTTTAAATTTCGCTACATTTCTAAAATATAACAAGAATTTTTTTAAACTTATTTATATAGTATCTCGAAAATTTCTGTTTTAAAAGAAACCAGACCAGGAATTAATTTAACGAAACTTTATTAAATTTTTTAATTTTACTAAATTCTGAATTAAACCAAAATTGATTAACTTTTTTAATTTATCTTAATTTGATTTAAATTTTTAATTTAGTTTTAAAAAATAATTTTTGAAATTTCACTGAAAATCTAAAGTACGAAAAGAATTTAAAAAAAATTTATTTAGTGTCTCGAAAATGTCCATTTTTAAAAAGAAACCGTAAAAGAAATTAATTAATTTTAACATCATAATAAATATAATAATTTTAGGCCCTCATTAATTTAAATATTTCTGCCGCATCTATGCTTATAATATCTTTGACGCACCTGCAGCCAATACCAATCAATTGATATTGATGTAATTTTGCATAGATATAGTAGAAAAGGTATAATACACTTCTCGTTTTTCCAAGAGAAAGTGTTACATAAACATACCGCCGAATTAGGTTTTGATTTGTATTAAAAAAATTAACGGTTTCCCAAATATGCAGGCACGCACCTAGCACCGACTAAATTGTATTTTTTTTGTATCACATTTTTAGAAAAAATTGTCGAGAAGTAACTGCTCATAAATTAAGGGAATAATAATTTAAATGTTGATTGATCGAAAATTAAAAACAAAAACGTTTAGGTCACCGAAAATATCCCGCTGTCGGTGACTTGCCTCCTACGGTCAGAATGGGGAGGGGCCTAGCTGACTTGCGTCCTCGCCCTCCGATCCTTCTTTCCCTTTCCGCTCGTCGCTTCACTCATTTCCTTCGCCTCTTAAGGGCATGCGACACAGTGGAATTCCTACATTACCAACCTCTTTTTTCTATTGAACAAAATTTTTTTTTGAACCATAGAACTTTTTTTGTAAATCAA
>NC_046658.1:35674486-35715139 GCF_010883055.1 Belonocnema kinseyi
TATTTCATTTACCAAAAAAGTTCTATGGTTCACAAAAAAATTTTCTTCAATGGAAAAAAGAGGTTGGTAATGTAGGAATCCCACTGTGTCGCATGCCCTTAATTCCCTAAATTTCCCTTCGCACTTTTAGTCCGGGAGCTGGGTACCTTCCCGTATAAAATAATATGTCCAAGGAAAGTTAAGGGTTATTCTTATGTATTTTGAGCCGCTGAATCCGAATATGTCGGTGGCTTGCCCGAAAAAATTGTACGTTTTGTTTAAATCGCAAATGTTTAAACAAATTATGAAAAAATTATGTTATCGTCTCGGACAATTCTTTTCTGAATATATGGCTCATTCAAAGAAGAAAATATCTGTAGTAATTTTTTCGTTAATTGCGTATATCATAAGTTACGATTTTTTGAATGACGAGAATGTAACGTTTTTTGCCAACTTTCGATGTTAATAAATTTGAACTAATCAATATTTCTTGAAAATTAAAAAACTTACTTGTTCCTTAAGATATACCCTACAGCCTAATATGCGCTATACTTTAAACTAAAATAATGCGTAATTTGTATGAACAAACTGAATAGTTTCTGTTGCGCTGTTCAATATCAATATCGGTGAAGAACGAACACCCGCGAGCACGAGATATATCGTGCTCGCAGCGCGCTCGGCGCTCGACCAGCAAAAGTGCCTTGTGAGCACTGCAAAATAAAAAATTGTCGACGTCGAGAAATAGGGTTTTTAGGCCGGGGACTCAACATTAGCACATATCAGGCTGTAGGGTATTTCTTAAGGAACAAGTACGTTTTTTAATTTTCAAGAAATATTCATTAGGTCAAAAATTATTAACATAGAAAGTTGGCAAAAAAAGTTAAATTTTCGTCATTCAAAAAATCATAACTTATGAAATACGCAATTAACGAGAGAATCACTAGAGATTTTTTCTTCTTTAAGTGAGCTATATATTCAGAAAAAAAATTGTCCGACACGATAAAATATTTTTTTCATAATTTGTTTAAACCATTGCGATTTAAACAAAAAGTACCATTTTTTCGGGCAAGCGACCGACATATTAGGATTCAGCGGCCCAAAATAGATAACAATAACCCTTAACTTTCCTTGGACATATTTTTTCATACGGGAAGGTACCCAGATCCCGGACTATTTTTCCAGGGATAGGATTGGCAGCGTTTTCTACTGTAGTAATTTATACTTTTTATGCTGGGACGTTGAAATAATTTAGAAAAATATGTATTGTTTTAATTTAAAATACTAATAATTAAACAACAGTATATATTTATGGATAAAAATTTCTTACAATTTTTGTTATTTTAAATTAAATCGATAATTTCAGAAACTTTAAACAAAATAATAATGTTTTTACAAAAATAATTGATTATTGTACTTTTAATCAATAAATAGTGTTCATAAAAAACTTGACTGTTTAAATTCGGGTGTTTTATTATTTTTGTATTTTATTATTCGGGTATTTTACAATTCGGGAATTTTATAATTCGGAAATTTTATTCTTATGGATTTTTCCAATTCGGTAATTTTATACATTCGGGATTTTGTGTTCGTCCGAAATCTTTATGAAATGTTTCGAATATCTTTAAAATATTTCAAATCTTTTAAATCGGTTGGAATCTTTGATATCTTCTGAAATATTTTGAAATATTTTACTTTTTTTAATCTGAAATTTAGAAAAAAATAATGGAATCTGTAAAATCCTTAAAATCTTTCCAAAATTAATTGAAAACCTTTAAAATCTGTGTAAAATCTTTGAAATATTTTTTAAGCTGAAATTAAAAAAAAAAGTTAAAGCCTATGCGTAATCTTATTAAATTATCTGCCCCTGCTCCTCTCATGTCAGGTCCGCCACTAGAGTGGGGGGGGGGGGGGGGGGGGGAGATCAAGCGGACTACGATTTGGCTAGGCACCCCGTCGATTACGACTATAGGACCACCATCACAGCTACTCAAACAAATTTTTTGAATTAATTTCATTCATTAAATTACATACTGTAACAAATTTCTGTTGGGAACTTTCAATACACCTTGGAAATTTATTTACGAAACGTAAGGTAACGCTACAATACATGTTGTATTGGAATTTTACAATATCTCATAGAGTTCGCGATATTGAAATTCTCGATGGTGACTCCATGAATTACAACACTTTACAATACATGCATTGTATTTTCGGCATCCCAACATCGTGTTTGCAATTGTACCTTACGCTTGTATTGTAGAATTGTTTTAGGATCCCAAATATTTTTCACAGTGCACTTCAATTTATAAATTTTATAATATTTGTATTGGACTTTCTTTTTTATTTCACAACTTTAATTACCTCGAACTTAAATAAATGGAACATTAATATTCATGTATAATTGTGCAGTATTTTTTGAATTCTTTAATTGAAATTATTACTTAATTTTCAGCTTCAAAGACAGTTATCAGAACGAGGGGGCGGGGGTGGAATTTGTTTAAGCGACCAAGAGTCAGTGGTCTCGTTTCCAAGGGGCAGCATAAATGGCGCAGCGACTCCTGGAGCCGGAAGTAGCAGTGGAGGCGGCGGATGTGGTATCATTCCTCACCTGGGTTCTCAACCACCGCTTGGCAGTGTTGAATTGGTTATGACTGTTTGCAACGTCGGCGTGGGCGTTGGGGCCGGATCTACTTCCGGTGGCCAAGCTGGTGATCGCGGCAGCTGCAGCGCCGACAGTGGCGTTCGTGGATCTAGCGACCGGGAGAGTGGAGGTGCTACCAGTATTGGAGGAAATCTTTCGGATTCGACAACTGACGGTGAGACATTCCATAAAATAATACCTCTAAAATTTTCAATGGATTGAAGGGAAAGAAATATCTTACAATAGACGATATAGAAGCAGCTGTCTATTACAAAAAAAATTGCTATTATCTTGAAACTTTTTTAATCATATATTTTTATGAGACTATCTTTAAGTGATAGGGGTGAAGGTTTTAATGATCAAACTTCATACTTTAATTGTATCTTCAAAGCCTCTACTTTGTCCTTTGTAACTTTGGTACTTCGTATGTTGTTAAGAATTTTAAGACAACTCTAAGATTAGGAAGCTATTCCGGAATTATCTTTTGAAATGAATATTAACAAGTTTCAGATCCTTTAAGAGAGCCTTTTATGGTCTGCGTTTTCAAAAATAATTTTCATCGATTTTTTTAATGGGATGAACGTGGAACTCGACTTTTAAAAGGAATATTTAATTAATGATTAGAGATCAAGAAGCATCAAATAGTCCAATAAATTCCATCATAAAGTTTTCTGCAATATTTTCTCTAGCCTAACAACTCTCATTGTTCCGTGTAAACTTTACATTTATATTCTATTGCATTGTTTAACCTGAAAGACACAGAAGCATGAAGCACTCCCAAACGTTTTAGAATCCATTGGCTGTATGCATTTGAAAATTTTTTTATATTCACGACGCTATTTAAGAATCATCTGATGTATGTGTACAATTTTCACGAATACGTGTTTTTAACTTAAAATACCACATTGACACCTGTACGTTAAGGAACAGAACACTTCTATCAGTCATCGATTTGTTTTAAATATGTAATTACTAGATAATACAAATACTTAATACACCAAAAAGTGCAGCATAAAGAACACACAGAATAGCTCGCGTCTTCAGCATGATCTGACCTCAAGGATGACTGCTATGCCACCCAGTGAAGATCAATCCTATCAATTATTATAAAACCGTATATTTCGCACAGGCACGCCAACTATTACGGTCGAGGGAAGTGGTCTGGATATGGACAGCATCTCCGTGGTATCCTCAATAGCGCCACCCTATATGTACCAATGTAAGTGTCCAACATGATCATCAAACGCCATCATTTTCAATGTCCGGGTCAGATTCCACCAAACTGAATTAAACGCATACTCATTTTCTATTCTTCTTTCGCAAATATTTTTGTTAATGTATGTGTTTCTAGGTCTCATGAAAGCTTTACAAGCGAATGAATTTCATCAACAGTTTTCATTCTAAAACGTTGATTATTCTGCTACATACATTCCTTTTTTATTTTCAAGCGAATGAAAAGTGTATCAACAAAATGGCTTTTGATTTGAGTAGACACCTCTCATAATTATTTATTGTTTTATTTTTACGTACAGCGAAACACGATTCATTTCTAATAAATGGTCATTTGCGCAGGTTTGAATTTATGCTTATAATTTATCTGAAAGTTGGAAGTTCGATTCATAGTGCTTCAGAAAATACCTACCTACTATCGGCGAGAAAATGATAGCCATCTGCCTTTGAAGCTTAACAACTCAGCCAAAAAGAATACTAGCGCGATAAAGAAATAGTCATATGAAAGCTAAAAGTGTTCTACGTAAATGAGCTTAAAGACCATTATGTAAAAAATGTTGTGCTTTGCAGACTGAAAAATGTAAAAAAATTAAGGATTTTCGGGTACATTTAAAAACAGTCAAGTTCAAAGCATTATTTCTTATACAAGGAGCAGACAATTTGCGAAATAATAAAAATTGTTGCTTAAAAGTACAAAAATGTGCAACTATATTATCTTCAGTTCTAATAAAGATAGTAAAGCGATTCAAACTGTAAACTATAACGGATAGGCTCTGTAATTATTTTGAATCACCCGGAAGGATGTGATCACAGAAAAAACTATAGTTAAATTTTGTCGCATGTAAAATTTCCCGCTATTAAAGTTTAGATGCTATTTGGCGAAAGTTTATCCTACGATCAGATAAAAGCTTTACATTTCAATCCTAATGAGAAGGTATTGGTTTTATGTATAATTTGACTTTTTCGGTTTTCATCAAGTTTCTACGTTTGGAGACTCCTGATTCAGAAAAAAAGATTTTTACGAAAGTGTATCTCTATCTGTCGGTAGTCTGTATTCTGTAGGCACGATAACTTTCGAAAAATTGATCAGATTGGATTATGCATTGGTACACTTTTTTAAGGCCTAAAAAGAAAGAGCGAGTTCGTAAACCAGCTATTTCGGATGAAAATTCAAACAGTGAGCGCATTTTTAAACATTTTACAACCACATTTTTCAAGATTTAAAAATTCGATGTTTAGTCATTCATAGTACTCAGAAGCTCAAGCAATTTAAACTTACTACTTTATTCTATAAAAAGAAAATTATCAGAGTTAGAGCATTTTAAAAATAAAAAAACAACTAAAATGAAGCTTTTAAGCCAAAAAACGCATGATATGAAAAAAGTTAAGAGAAGAAACACGTTCATTTTTGAAAGACCTACAAGATTATCATAAAAACTTTTTTAATTTGGTCGAAAAGTTAAAAATTTGATTGTACAAGAAATAATAAAAAATCTAAAAATTCCATTTTATTGTCAAACTATGCAAGATACGAAAAAAATTAATAAGCTAAAATTGCACGCCCTGAAAAGATCTACAAATTAGTATCAATCACTTTTCGATAGGACGTGTAGTTTTTGTTTTTATTCGTAAAAAACAACATTAAAAATTTTTTAAATTAAATTTTTGGACTAACGACACAAGCTAAGACAAAAAATGAGACACAAGTTATCAAAAAAATTAATAGACAAAATTTAGTCTTCCAAAAAATACCGAAAACTCATTCAAATTTTTCATAATTAATTTTTAATGGGACACGTAAGTTTTTCTTTAATCGTAAAAAATAACATTCAAAATAAAAAAATTTGATTTTTTTGAAAAAGCGACATAAGGTACGAACTAAAATTAACAGACAAATGTTGTTCGCCCAAAAAGATCTATAAATTTGTAATTAATCTTTTTTTAGAGACGAAAGAGGACATAGGATCCTATTTAGGTTCCTGCATTAGACCCTATCCAGATGCGCATTAGCTTTTCTTTAATCGTACAAAACAAGAGTAAAAAGAAAAAAATATATAAAAATAAGGAAATAAGAATTAGCATGTTTCAATTTTCATGCATATTATGAATTGTAATGATATAGATTTATTGAAATGATACATGTTTCAGCGCAGCTTAGAATATAATTTAAAGAAAACTAAGAAACAAATATTAAAATATTCATGATAAATACCATTTGGGCTTTATTTTGCAATATCTGAATAAGCAATCCCAGGCAGAGTTACATACAAAATGTATTATATTTGATATAAAAGTGTTAAGTATAATGTAGAAAAGTTGACAGTTGGGACACAATCAAGTGCGAAGCACGAGATACGTAATGAGAATGTGTTCGTTAAAGCCGAAAGAACTTTAACAAAAGAGAGTCCACAATTACAAAATTAAAGTTTTCGATCCGTTGACCTTTGATTTTAAAAGGTCTGTGCACAAATGTAGGAGAATTGCAAAGACCGAGCGCGTAGTGTCCAGCGATAACACCCCTCACTGGATTCGAAGTTGCTCCAGGCCCTGGATGCTATATCCCCTGTGAAGATAATCCCTTTGTCTTCCAACTTGTATCTATTTCTATTTCAAGAATATCAGTATGTCCAAGAAAATCATTTGAATCGACGAAATTAGAATAATTCTAATATAATAAAGTATAAACATGATATATGAACATGTTATCGACGAAAAATTCTACAATTTTCCACTTTTGGTCAATTATACATAGAATACGATACAATAAAATTATAAATAATGAATAAAAACAATAATAAACAATAATAATAAATAAAAATAATAAAAAAATAAATACAATTTTCCACTTTTTAAGTTAAGGTCTTACAATGATTCTCGTATGTTGCAGTTTTTTCGAAAATTTTTAGCTTTTGGTCCAATTTTAAATTGTAGTGACGTATGGCAACGATGAGTGTGAGCATGCGTGTTATTCGAAATTTGCGCATAAACTCGAGCACGTGGAACGGATGCGACATTGAAATAACTTAAGTTCACTAACGCCAGTTAGACATTTACAGTATAAATAATTATTTTTCTATTCTTATAGGCTCTGAATGATACTTTTCGAAGCAGATATGGATTTCGGATAACATTCTATCTATGTCAGAATTATTTTAGATTTTTTCATTTTCCAATCTTATTATATACTAAAAAAATTACGTATTCCCATAAGACTGCATGTTATTTTCAATAATTAATTTCTCGACTATGAAGCAGGGAAAGGTTCAAAAATTTTAACCAGAGCTTCAGTACATTTTAATACAACTGTCATCCAAATATCAAACGATTCTCATTTGTAATTCTATTAAAGGGGAATTCCCTTAAGTGAACAAACGTAAGTGTTTCAAGAAGTTATTATTCTGTAGAAATTGTTGATTTACGTCGTTCGCTTTAGGGTCAGGTAAATTGATAATAATTAAGTTGTTTCACACGTTTCGGCCCACAAATCCACGATGCTGGCCCTCATCTTTGAGTTTGATTAAATCTGTGAAAAGTACATAATGTCTTGATAAATACGCAGTTTTAGAATTGGAAGTTTTATTCTTTGTTTAATATCTCAGTCTTTAAATTATATACATTCTTTAACTTGAAATGAAAATTTTATTTTATTTTATCAATAACTATTGATAAAGCATGGAGTATTCGTAAAACAATTTCTTTTAACGACATACAACACTGATGAAAAAAAAATTACGGTGCAGTAGTAAAATTTATTAAAAAATTTTGTTAAAATTGTCAGAAAACATTGCAGTTCCTTGAAAATTGCCCTGTAGTAAAAATTTCAAAATATAAAAAACTTTGTAGTCGAATAATTATTTGAATATTCTTTAAAAAATGTTTTTTTCCTTTCGACGAAAAGTTTATTTTTAAAGTTAAACCATTTTTTTACTTTTACAGAAATAATTCTTATGATAAAAGAAATTTATTACCTATTTTCACGAATTCTTTAGCTACAA
Source organism: Belonocnema kinseyi (assembly GCF_010883055.1). Lineage (NCBI taxonomy): Eukaryota > Metazoa > Arthropoda > Insecta > Hymenoptera > Cynipidae > Belonocnema > Belonocnema kinseyi. The sequence goes on from NC_046658.1 coordinate 35,682,332, forward strand.
TGTTTAAACTTAAAAGCAGAATTATATACTTATATAACTGCAATGATTTGTTTTTTTTACACATTTATTTCGTACTACAGTGTGATTTTGGGAATGTTTTATTTTCACATAAATAATTTTAAACGGTGAAAGAAAACCCAGTAGATGAATATTTCAAAAATTGAAATTATAAACATTTTGGAAAAATTAAAAAATTTACAGAAATATAAAACTTTGTTAAAGGAAAATTTGTATAAAAGAAATAGAGGAAAATTTTTTTAATTACAATGTTCCTCGACAATCTGTATTCTTACTACTCTGAAAAACAATGTGCATCAACTTTTCATCGATATAAGGAAAAGAAAATTTTGTAAAGAATATTTGAATAAATATTTAGCTACAAAGTTCTTTTAATTTTATATTTTTACTACAGTGCGTCTTTGAAAAGAAACAATTTTATTTTCATACATATTATTCCTCATCATAACAGAAAAATTCATTCAATAGCACTATTTTTCTTATACACAAAAAGCTGTGTTTAAGGGTTTCAATAAAAAAATTGGATTTAATATACGTCGCTAGGAATTCATGTTAAAAGAGTTCTTCGACTGCATTATTTCCTGAAAACTTTTTAAAAAATAGGTTTATAAATTTTCTAACAAAATTTTCCTACTAAATTTGAATTGTTTTTAAATTAGTTTTTCTTCGTTAAAAGATTTTTTTAAATAAAAGTACTTTCAATTGTAGAACAGCATACCTGCAAGAAATTATATGATTTTCACAAATTTAAGAACACTCACTGGTAAGGATCACCATTATGTGCCAAAATATTTGAAAAAACTCAATTGTTTGCAATCCACTTGACCCTAAAGCCAACAATGTACATCAACAATTTTTACAAAATTTAGTTTTGAGGGTCAATATAATCCTCCAGCGATTATGAAGTTATTATTTTTTTAAATAATATTCTCTTTTAATAATTTTTAAAAAATTCGATTTTTTCTTAAATTGTCAGCAGCTTTACCAACGAAAAAATAATACAAAATTTATTTAGAATCGCTTCATTAACGCAATGAGGAGCTAATGAAAATTTAATATTCTAATCGAAATTGTTGAGAATCTAACTATATTTACGATTATATTCTCAAACTCGTCAAATTATCATGGATTTTATTGGCCTATTAGCATTTTAATCGAAGAATAGGCGTGGAAATATCAAGGAAATGGGTAAGTTGAAAGATAAAGGATTAATCTTTGTAGGGAACCTAACACCGAGAGCTTGAAGCAACTTCGAATCCAGTGAGGGGTAGTGTCGTGTGGCAGTGGAAGGGGAAGGTTCCGCAGGTAGCTGTGGAGTAAAAGACGATCGCCCCTTTTAACAGAAGAGAATTCACACTCACGAAATTACAGTGGTGGATGTTTCGAGTCTTAACTTTAAAAGGTTGCGCAAGAATGTGCCAAAAATATAAATACCGAGCGCGTAGCGCGAGGTAAATATAGAATCAAGCGCGAAATAAATACATTACCAAGCGCGAAAACGAACAGTCGCGCACCTTAGACGAACTCAAACTTTTTTTTACATTTTTCAGTCTGCAAAGCACAACAAATTTTGTACATAAACATCTTCAAGCTCATTCACGTAGAACACTTTTAGCTTCCATACGACTATTTTTTTATTGTGCTGGCATTTCTTTTGGCTGAGTTGTTAAGCTTCAAAGGCAGATAAAATTTATTTTTATTACTTTGGAAGGCAAAGGCGCGATTTGCAAATTAGTTATAAACCCCAAATTTTGAAATACTTTTGCTAATTATACTAAAATTTCATACGAGTTTATAGGGCAAGTCTGTAATTTAAAAATTAGCACGTGCCACGGGGCACTTGAAAATTCCATTTAGTGAACGTGGGGAAATTTTGAATTTTTGAAAAATGGAACTCATACTTCAGGGTTTCAACGATACGTGCCAAGTTTTTTATGGAATAAAGAGAAGTGCCTTCGAACTAAAACCATACTAATAACTTTTTTAACTCACCCTCACCCCTCCCCTTACAGCACCCCTAATATTTCCCAAAAATAAGAAAACTACATGTTTACGTATTATTGTTAATTTTCAGCAATCGCTTTTGTTTTTTTTTATACAAATAATTACAAATTCACAATCCGAATATCCCTCATTACTTTTTAAACATTTTTAAATTGTTTAAAGACCAGTAGCCAACTTTACAACGTGACTAATTCACTTTCCTGTGCGTCATCAATGCTAGTGTAGATGCATAAAATTTGTATATGGATCTAGAATTCTCGTGATATTAATTTAAATAACACGTTCGTTCCGCAACACTGCTCCAACCCAGGTTGCTGAACAATCTCTCTAGCCATCACGCCAAGTGAAGAGCCTCACAAAGTCGTCATGTGAGGTTCCTCATTTGGGTCCATTAGTATCCAAGGGTCTTATTCACACATTCTAATCATTCTTTCCACGGTCTGCTTCTGGGCACGCTGTCATTTACTTTACCTTGATACACTTGTTTCGTTAGTCGTTCATTTGGCATTCTCTCAACATGCCCGAACCATCTTAACCGATTTCTTTCCCATGTGTCAACTAGTGTCTCTTCTGCGCCACATTTTTTGAGAATGATCTCGTTGCTTACTTCCATCCCTGGTGAATAAGCTACCAAGGTATACAAATTTATCAACTTGTTCAATTCTTTCATCATTTAATACAATGTCGCATATTGTTTTCTCACTCTTTCTTTCGAACACCACAGTTTTTGTTTTATTTGCGTTAATGTTGAGGCCCATGCTCTTCAGGCTTGCATTAAGTTTGTTCAACATTCTTTGCAAGTCTTCGATTAAGTTTTCCATAAAAACATTATCATCTGCGAACGCTAACCAACGTACCCTTAGTGTTTCGAGATCCACACCTTCTTTGTCGATAAGGGCCATTCTTAAACACATGTCCATGAATAATATAAATTATCTATGAAGATGTACCTCAACCTTGCATAATATCGAAACAGTCACTCAATTTCCCATTTACCCTAACACTTGCTTACCCGTATATATTGTGTTTATAGCTTGTAGGAGCCATCAATTGACTCCATACTCTTTCAGGACTTCCCAAAGTTTACTTCTATCTACCTTGTTGAAAGCTTTTTTCAGGTCAACAAATGCACTTTGAACTTTCCAAATCTTTTCTTCTGTTATTTCCGTTACCCTACGAATAAGTATTTTTGAATATATTGTACTTACGGTACTTGATAAGCTGATTCCTCTGTAATTACTGCAGTCGCTTTTATCTCCCCTTCTTTTGTATATTGGTACAGTAATTGCTTATTTCCGTTTTTTCTGGAACTTTTCCCATCTCAATACATAAATTTATCAATTCACGCAACCTGTGACGCGATGTGACGTATGTACTCTCCACCGTATTTGAGCATTTCATCGTTAATACTGCGTCTACACCAGCTGCCTTGCCATTTTTAAGTTCTTAATTATATTTCTAACCTCATTGATATAGATTCTCTAATTTGACTTTTCTAATGCTGTGATAGGGGAAGGTGGGGCGAGACGGTGCACAAAATCTTTGACGCTAATAAAGATGTAACCTGTAAGAATTTTCAGAAACAAATATTAATTAAAATTTGCTCCAATTTCTCATTTACAAGTTGAACATACGTTTTTGTAAATGGAGCGAACTAATTTTTCAGAAATTAAGTATTAAGTACTGTAGGTTAGTTGGGGCCCTATGGAGCACGTGGCGGGTAAAACAGAACGCATGGTGGGGCGGTATGGAACAATTGGAACATCAATTTTAATTTGTAAATAATTTTTAAAAACTAAAAAAAAGTAAGCAACAAATCAAAATTTATGCCATGGAACACCAACTGGAAGAGATATAATGTTAAAATACGTATTTTAGACAGGACATAACCTACTACCAGTCTTCCTTTTATAATTTCGTATTTTAATAACTTAAATAGTGTACTTTATTACTTTTTATTTCTTACAAATATCTCGCAACTATTCCAACCGGCGACCGGCTACACTGACAGTGACAGGTTAAGTTCGCGGATGTTCCGTTGTTCCATTCCGCCCCATTCAGCTTGTTGCATCTCGCCCCCAACGACAATTTTATTTGAAATCTGTAATTTTCTTTTCTAAATAATTGGTAATCAAGTCTAATGCCAAGAACAGAAAATTTGAACATCATTTTTTAAAATCTTGTAAGAGAAAATGGGATAAGAAAATTATTAATACTTCATTTCCTCTCGAAAATGACACCATTCCTGAGTTCTGAAGTACTAAAAATGTGCACTTACTTTCTGATACAATTGACATAAAATATCAATTCCTTTTGCACTTGCCTCAACTCATTAGATTTATTCTTATTTAATAAATTAATATCAAACTTAAAGTGTAAATATTTTTCTAGATATAGTAGCGTTCTATTTTACCCGTCTGTTCCATCGCGCCCCACCTTCCCTTATGTCGATAAGTTCAAAAATGTTACTATACAAAAGAGTCATAAAATTTCTTTAAATAATAGATAAAAACAACACAACATCATATCTTTTAAAAATCATTAGTTCGAAGTACAACTTTTATACGAAGCAGTACTGCCGTCCAAACTAAAAAGAAACGTCAGTGACATTTTTATGAAGAATGAGTTTTTGGTATCTGGATTCGTAAGAGAAAGCTGCCTCTATCTGTTTTAATAAAATCTATTAATTATTCATATTTATTGCAAAAAGAGATTGTTTATAAATGAGTAAATTCTAAAAAGTTGAAAATACAACAGAAAAAGATATGCAAAGCACTTTGCGTGTACTAAAAGTTGTACTAGGTAGGCAATACGTCATCAGCATATACATGAAAAATAACCTAAAGAACATTGTGTCTTTTTTGCGTTGTGGAAGTGACCGAGTGTGCGGCGCGAATTGAAAAACGAAACTAATCGCTTGCCCTTACGTATCCTTTAGCCTTGTGTATTAGCCCGGACTCTGATCTGAAATCGACGGGAAATAAGTCCTGGCTAAATTCGGCTATACAGTAGCGACGATCTTTCGGGTAAGTTTGGAACAGCCACTAAATACACAGTGTCCCTTACGTATGTTTTGATGTTGTATTTTGAGGCTGCGCTCAAGCTTTTCGACAATGGTATCGTTCGCAAGTGACTTTGTGTTCTCTGCCATTTTATAAAAAAATTGTTTTAAAAATCAATTTTTTATCGCAAAACACGAAAAATCACATTATTTTAACCCAAATAACGTATCTTAATTACTCAGCATTTTATTCAATATCAGAGTTCCGTGGGCAAGCAGTTTTTCTCGATTTTCTCAGTTCGAGTCAGATTGGACTTACATATCTTTTTAGTTTGTACGACAGAGTAGTAGTATCGAATGAAGTACGTAATTATAATATGCTACGTCTACAGAAAAGTTTTGGTTCTTTCAGATACATTTTTCTCTTTAGTGTGCTTATTCGCGTCAAAAAATAAACCTTTACAATAAAAAAACGTATTTATTTCAAATCAAAATTTGTTCCCCCTTACACGTTTCGTTCTATTTACAGATTTATTATTTTATTATTTATTATTATTATATATGTATATATACTATATTATATTATATATTATTAAATTTATAAGTATTTATTATTTATTTAGATCTATTTATATTTCCTTTCTATTTATACACGTTTCCTTCTATATACAATGGTTAGGATATAATAATAAAATAATAGCTTTATCTCCGGTGAAATAATTTCTTCTAACTTTGTAATTATAAAGTTCAAAGAAACATACACTTGAAGTAAAGAAATTGTGTATACTATGTATATATTATACAAATAAAAAATATAAGTATTTATATCAAAACTTTATTTTTAACTGTAAAACATGTAAGAAAAATGATCTCACACTTTAGTGGTAAAAAAATAATTTGTATGCCAAAACGCGTTATAGATACTTCGTACATGCCACAACGCGTTGGGCTTTTTCCGAACGCTCAGAATGCGGTGCAGCGGAATCAATATATCCTCAACGCGTTGTGATCGATTTAACATAAATAGGTCCGACCAAACCCTTGTCCCCTTCCCCTTGCCAAGTCCGTACGTGTAGACTCGGCTGTGTACTTTTTCTAAATTGCAGTCTCGCTTTCCGTTAAATACGCTTTCATGATTTCCAATTTTGTAACATAATGGTCGTTACTTTACAGTCGACTTCATCTATAATTCTTATTTTATCCTCATTCAAGCATACTATGAGCTCTCATCAACATCCTATCAAAGACAATGACTCTTATCCTCTTTTTTAACCTGTTTCCAAACAATTAAAAAAAATTCAATTCTCCCGCAGTAATGAAATAATTGGAATAAAAGAAAATTTTTTTAACACGATAGTATCGCAAATACTGTCTAAAAAAGGACGAAAACGTTTTTTCGTTTTTTACTTATCTATTTGTTATGTGTTATTTTATATTTTAATTCAAAAAATATATCTTTATATAAGGCCTCTTGTATCTGAATGTCTTCCATGCTTAGAATGCGCACGTGCATGTACATATATTATCAACGAGAAGATTATACGTCACACAATCAACCAGTCTTACCGACTAAGTGTGTTCTTTATGTTGCATATATGGTGTTATTATGTATACAATCTGTGTGAAAAAGAAATTCAAATGCGAGGACTTTTCTTAGCTGATTTTCTGACCGCGTCTCTTCAGTTACCTAATGGCTTTCTGCTTCACTTGTTTTTATTTATTTATCAAATTGCTTATATGTATACATATCATGTAATTGATTATTTCTCAATTAAACAAATTTCAAATCAAAAACCTTGTTCAATTTTGTAAAATGGCAGTCATAGAATAATTGAAACTTTTGAAAGATGTAATTGTTTTAAAGGTGCTTCTGTTGATAGAAGAATTTTGTTATTCTTTTCTAGACGCCCATATTGAGGCAAAATGAAAATGCTCAAATTAATCGAAACGTTTGAGCTGAGGGGAAAAGATTGCTTGGGTCGGCATCTGAAAAAAGTAAGAAAATAAAACTCTAAAATCGGTTCATATCATCTGTTCTCTTTTTAAATTAAATTTTTATAGTGAACAATAATAAAAAAAACTGCCAGCCTCGCGGGTACATTTTCATCGCGCGCATTAAAATCGCGCACTCAATTAAAATATGTCCAAAAATCAAAAATTTTCTATAATATTATGTTTAACTCTATTTATTAAATTTATATTACATTAGTTTCTGCAATTCAGCCCGGGATTGTTTGTTCAGATATTACAAAATAAAGTACGAATTTTATTTTTCCTAATTATTTGATTATTTTTCATTTGGCATTAATATTTATTCTCGGATACCTTGAAATTCTAATAAAACTTTATTATTAACATTCATAATGTACATTGTTATTAAAACAGACTATTTTCATTGTCATATTTTTATAATTAAAAATTTTCCGTCATTTTCACAAAAATTTATTTTATTTTCACTTTTTTTTACGAATAAATCAAAAACCCTGCCCCCTATCACAAAATAATTTTGAACAAATTTCTCGATCTTTTTGCTTTATCAACTTTTATCTATTCATTTTTTTGTACCTTTTGAAGTTTTTAAAAAAATTAGATTTTTTGCATGTTATTTTTTACGTTTAAACAAACGCTACATGTCCAGTCCAAAACTCATGAATAAAAAATTTGCAGATCTTTTTTGGGTAGCAACTTTTGTTTATTTATTTTTTTCGTACCTTACATCGTTTTTCCAAAATTTAAATTTTGTATCTTTAATGTATTTTTTTACAATAAAACAAAAACTACGCGCCGAATCAAAAAAGGATTCGAAACAAATATATAGATATTTTTTGGTTACAAACTTTTGTTTGTTCATTTTATTTCGTTGCTTGTGACGTTTTTACAAAAGCTTAATTTAATTTTTAATGTTATTTTTTACGGTTTGAAGAAAAACTACCCTAGATACACCCTAGATACAGTTCACGTGCACCGATGGTACCTTACCAACGAGTCACGTGCGTAAATGGGAGCCTCCTGTTTTTTTTTTTATTAGGAGGGGAAATCTTGCATATGACACCCATCCTAGCAATCGTCTACTTGAGTAGGTGATTCTTTTTTTGGTATGGGTAGTGTCAGATCCTAAATGGTACGCCCCCCCCCCCCCTCGCGTGTCAAACTACAACGCCGGAACCGCTTTTGCATTACTACAGGGTTGCAGCTTATTGACACCAGTACGCCGTGCTTCGGCTCTCAGATCGTTGCTTGCCTGCTTGACATTATTTCCTCTTTTTATTAAACAACCAACCAGGATGCACGCATCGTCCTCAGTAGTGCGACAATACCACAGATTGGGCTCGTCGTCCTTCGACATCCTGGTTGATTATCATTGGTTAGCTTAAGCGTCCCTGAGGCTTCTTCAACGAGGCTACCTCCCTGAACGACAAGAATCTCACCGTCGTCAGCCGATGGTCTGTCCGGGGCTTTTCTTATTTTTGCAGCGCAGAGGTAGCTCTGCGGTGTTCTTTCACACTTCGCAGCCCTATGTCCTCTTTGCCACCTCTCCAACAGGCCCTCATAAGGTCTGGACCCTTGCAAGTTGCTGCCATGTGACCGAAACCAAGGCAGCGTTATCACCGTGTTGCCTCCGTCTTTTTTCGCACACAATAGGACACCCACCCAACTTTCAGGTGCACCGTGCGAAAAAATCTGAACGCCAATTCTTCTGATAGCTTCACGCAGGCCTTTAGATTACCTCTGAAGGGTGTTTTTGTGAGACAGACCTTCACATCTTCAACCGATCTGCTGCCAAATGTGCACGTCGAGGGCTAACGGTACAACTGTGCACGTTTTTGGCCGCCGGCACAGCAGTGCACGTGCACAAATGGGACACTCCCAACTATACAAGTCAACAATTAGACTAGCACAGATGGGAAACTCCGAACTAGGAACGTGCACATTTGTTCCAGTGGCCGACAACATGCACAGTTGTACCACTGGCTCTCGACGTGCGCAGTTGGAAGTGTCCCGTGTGTGCACGTTCACAATTGAGAGTGTCCCATCTGTGCTGCACGTACACAGTTTTATCAGCGGCCATTTACGTGCACTGTTGGGAAAGTTCACAGTTGCTCCGTGAATAGTTGTATTTCTCGCAAATTGAGACGTGTAGAGTTCGGAGTGTCCCACCTGTGTAAGTGGACGGATGACATGTGCACAGTTGGGCCTGTGGCCAATAACGTTCCCAGTTGTACCAGTGGCCACCCACGTGAACAGATGGGCTCGTGCGCAGTTACTCCGTGCACAGTTGTACATTTCCCAAATATATTGTTTAACGAACTCGACCTTCATTTTTGATCCCTAAAAACGTCCTACCTTATCGACACTTTTTTTATTTCCTCACTTATATTCACACGAAGCGTCACATCGAGTTGAAAATTTGGGATATTAAACAAGAAGTACTAAGAATTGTGGGTGTGGTCCTAAATTTGTATAATTATGAACAAAGTTTTTTGTTGTAAATAATTTTTATGGCTTTTTTCATAATTGTTAAAATTTAGGACCAGACCCACCTTTCTTAGTGCTCCTTATTTCTTATCCAAAATTTTCAACCGCGTGAAAATAAGATAGGAAATAAAAAAAGGGGCGGTAAGGTAGGAGACTGGTCAAGTGACCCACTCGTCACATGCAATTAAAACGTGGAGATTTAAACAACTGCGCGATAGTCAGTTTTTACTCATTATGATGACAATATGCAAAAAGGGACGTAAAAAGGGAAAATGTAAAAAGGCGCGTTCGATTCTCAGAGCAGAAAGCGAGGCTGGACCATCAAAATATAGAAATGTACCGATAACGCTGTGTGGAAAACGGAAGTAGACTCTAGAGAGAGAGAGAGAGAGAAAACATGTGAGATGTAGCCCTGCCTTTATTTATTCCAGGGCTGTGTTAAGTGAATCAGAGCCCCGGGTACTGCCCAAATATTCTATAGGGTTAATTTTTTTTTAACAATCAAAAGCAACACATTCTAAATTTGTAGTTATAATAAATTAAATGTTTAAAAACATTCGTACAAAATATCCTGTTTGAATTAGCTTATAAAAAGAACTTGGTGACCTTAAATTCTTGTTGAAATCAGATTGAAAATTATACAATAGTAATCCTTTTGGGAGATCAAAAATAGTATAAAAAGTGTCAGATATTTGAAAAATAGTGTCATATAATTTTTCAATTATTAAAAGTATGTGTACCCTATCGATAGAAATTTCAGAATATTAACTTAAGAATCTCAGACTCTGCGAAGCTTCAGAGAAATTCTCCGCAGGCACTTAGGTATATATTTTTAAAGATCCAGGAAGCTCGTTAAAATGGTTTGATAGCTTTAAAATGCCCTCACCGAAATTGAAATAAGAATACGAACATAAATTTTTATCCAAATTAAAGATGAATAATTTCCTTTTTTTAAGCTTTTGGATGAAAATTTAGATTTTTTTTTATTTCAACGTTAGCAGCCTAAAACATAATAATTCGGAATCTACGGGCTTCGATTATTTCAGATATCTAACTTTTTTTTAATCTTTAAAATCGGATTGAATATAACGTATCTCATAAATGGAATGGAATACGCCAAAACAGACAACATTTTTTAATTCAACTTCAAAATAGTATATAAGTATATAAGTTATAATTATAAAATATGCATAAGGGGAAAATTCATCAATTTAAAAAAAGTGTTAATAATTTAAAGAAAAATTTAAAAAGGGATCCGGTTTGGTGACGGACAACTACTGTAAATAACTCTGTGCGCTCGTTACGTGACGAATACAATAGGGCTATTATATGACCGCCGCGTCACTCTTAAAAGGACCTCGAAAAGGACCCAAGTTTCTTTGCCTATCTCTTGAGACGAAATCATTCAAATCGAGCCTGCAGATGGCTTGAAACGAGCCAGGCTATTGTGCCTGAGAATATTCTGAGATTTTCTATCGCAAGGATAGTCTGAAATTAAAGTGTGCAAGCAAAAATTGAGTTTATTTTTTAACAGAAATTTCCAGCTTCTAACCTTATATCTTAAAGGCCTCCATTCTTTTCTCATCATTTAATGAGAACCTAGCGATAAAATAACATAAAAATTCAATTGAAAATATTTCTATAATATAAAAAGTAACCATTTTTATTAAACAGGTACAATCCATCATATTTTGAGGTTGTGCTTTTGTTGTTACATTTCTTATTTTACTATTCAATAACTTTACTTACGTATAAAAACATTATCCCCATATAAACGTCTTTACAGAGCCTACAAAATACACAGGGTGCCAGCATGTTTATTATTTATTTACACTAAATTATAAGTAAATAAATTCTAAAAGGTACAATAAAAGTCACATTATTGGGGCATTCACGAAACAAAGCAAAGTCTTGTGGTTGATTAAACTTCATCCAACGAAAATGCTCTCGACCAATCAGCATTATCTAGAAAGAGACAGGTCTAAGATCTCAAATGTTTTTTCTCTTTCTCTCTCTAGAGCCCATTTTCGTTAACCCCACAGCGTTATCTGTCAATTTCTATTGTATATTATTTCGATGGGCTCGACACATTTGCAGAATTGCTCGCTTCTCTCCCTTGGTACAATACCCCACAACTACTATTAACATATAATTATAACCCCATTGTACAGTCACTAGTGAGTTTGCAAGTAGATACTACATTAAGCTTCAATTAATAAAGCCAAAATATTAAAGAATTAAAACAAAATTTTTTTGCTCAATTTAGAATTTTTTGAAAATGACCAAAAAACATGTTTTTTTTATGGAGTCATATGCACACATTTTCTTATTTTAAGCTTTTTCAAAAAAAGTATGCAGTTAAGTTAACCAAAAAAACATGTTATTTTGCACATTTACAACAAATTCTAAATTAGGCAAAAAATTTGTTTTCATTTATAATTTTTTATTATTTTTCACTACAAAAAAACTTTTCATATAACAAATTAATTGTAATTTTTGAGCCAATAAGAAAATTTTTTGAATTGAAATTAAATTTTATTTTTGAATGAAAAAAGAGAACAGAATGTATTAACCGATTTCAACTTCTTTTTCCTTTTTTCGCATGGCAAATCACACATTTGTTTCTCTCGGCTTGAGTGATTCCAATAATTTTAGCATTTTCACTCCGTTCTAGCCCATGTGAAATTGTTTTACAATTATCTCTTGTTATAATATATAAATGATTGCTTTACGCATTACAATAAGCATTTTTGTATTTTTCTTTTATGTTGAACAGCGACTACGCCGAAGGATTGCAGCCCAACTCTGTCGCCTTTGAATGCATTTTCAAGATCGATGGACAATTCATCACTGTCTCGTTCTGTTGAGCAGCTGTCGAGTCCTTTGGACTCCGAGCCTAGAAGAAACAAACAGCCTCCACCTGTCATCCCACCTGCTGCACACTCACGGTCTTCTGCCACAAGAGGGGGCACGTGGGGTTCTATTTCAAGGTAAATAGAATTCCCTACTCCTCCCACTCCTCTTGCTGTCTAATTGACAAGTTACTCTGTATTATTAATGAAAATCGCATTTTATAATCTTCTTGTGGACATGGGCAAATGAAAAATGTTTATCAATATGCATCAACAAATTTTTCTAATGAAGCTTGGTGCACTACTTCTATACTCTGTTCCCCAAGAGAAGATAATACAGAACGACAAATTTTGGTTTCCTTTTTCGCATCTCATTGTTTAATATTTCAAGAAGGAGGGATGTCTTCAAATGTTTAGCCAATCTGAAGTGAAACTCTTCAACTTCATGATAAAAGTGTGGGCTTTATGTATTTTACTACTTTTTCTGTTTAAAGAAAATGTATATTGCACTTAGCAATTTGAAAATAGCATAATAAGAATCTACGCATTTTGCCTATTCCAATGATATATTAGTTGTCTAGGAAAGTTTAAAGTTTGAAGATGTTTACGTGAGAAACCTTCGCACAATATGGAATTTGATATTGATTACTTCCCCGATTTTCGAACTTTATTGACAAATTACATATTGTTTGATTCGGGATAATTTGCACATTCTGAATATATTACTTTCAAGTCGGTGATTGAAAAATGCAAATATTTTTAAAACTTACAAAAAACATCCATTTCAACAATGTTATTGGTGAGTGAATTTTATCTTACTACAATTTTTATTACCAATTTGCGAAATTTCGTTAACTTTTAATAAAATTTAACTATTTTGCTTTAAATTATTAAAAAAATGACAGTACAATTTCATTAAAAAAAAAAATGTTTTTCTCTTGTAAGAAATAACTGATAACACTATTTCAAGTCTTAAAATCATAAAAGACTTTTTTCTCGAAGCCCTGATTTTTAGCACGATAACTAGCTCAAATTAAAAAAAAGTGCAAAACATACATTTCAAAACACCCTATGTTTTTTTGTAATTGAATTTTTCTTACAATCGCTATTTGCCAATTTTTTAAAATTGGTTGGCCTTTAAGATAATCCCACCATTTTCTTTCAGATTGGTTTAGAAGCGACCACACTCAACAATGACAAAAATTACAGCAATTACAACACTTACAAAAAGAAAAAAACAAGTTTAACTTTTTATTCTAAATTAAAATTACCGCCACGACAGATGCGACTTTTACCGAATGTTCATTTTTGTAGTATGGTTACCTGATTTTTTCAAAAAACAAGATACTAAGCCCAACTAACGCCGCCGTGGAACCCCCTTCCAGGATGAAGACAATTTTCAAAATACATTTTTAAACCCTTAAAACCAAATGATCAGTGGACGTTTTTAAGTTTGAAGTGTTTCATAGATTACGCTATTTTTGTGCACCGCGTTCCAACAGCAAAGCTACAACCCCAAGATTTTGGATGGAGTGATAGTCCAACTTTACTATGCATAAGAAAATAATGATAAAAACACCTTTGATAACACGTGTTTCCCAACTAAACTAAAAATTGAGGGATAATTGAAGATTGTACGATGATGGCATGGGGGTTTTAGGATGCTTTTGAGGGCCGCTTGTTCGAACTAATTTTTGTATAGGTACTGTATAAACGATGAAGTTCGTCTTTTATAAATGGTGTTCCAAATGTGAGGTTCAACCTTAGAATCATTGCCCTACCACAGTACATCAGCTTGATCATGGCTATGGGGGCGGCGATTTGGCAAGCTAAGTGCAGAGGGCAGCATCATGGATTGAGACATGCCTTGTGCACAGGCATAACGCATTATCTAGAGTTTCCTCAGTTTTTTCTTATTTTGAAAGAGATGTGCACCTTAATTTTTACACCCAAATGCCACAGACATATTTCAAAATTAATTCTTTAAACTAACACCCCAACACGGCGCTATCAAAGATTTATTGAATTCCTCTAGGGAAAGTTGTGTCGCGTTATCCCCCCCCCCCCACCAGCTATAAAGTAACCGGAATCGGAAATACGTAGCAATGAGCTACACATTTAAAATATTCTAGATGTCGCACACATAAAAACTTTAAGAAGAGGTTATGTGTCGCATATATTTATGTACACTATTTATTGTGAAAACAAGATTTTTCAATGAAAAAAAAACAATTAAGTCGTTTTGCATTCCTTACTGCCGTAATAGTTCTGGCCAAATTAGTAGCCAAATATTCACGCTTTTGTTTGTTAACACTTGAGTGCTCGTCTGAGTGACAATCGCAAACCCCACGGCCCCCGCGCAGCTCCAGTTATACCTACCTGTGGCGCAACGTCAATTCTCGGAAGGGCTATAAAGGAGAGGGCTATTGAAAAGTTTCACTGTATTTCGTCGATTTTTGCTTTTTCATATCAGAATTTGCAATCAAGCTAAATCTAAGGAAAAAGATATGGAAAACAACATGCTAGCAAAAGCATGGCTATGCACATAATTTATCAGTAAGAGCTTAGGTGCTGAGAATTCTAAACTTATAGGAACGAACTTATCTTCTTTTTTTAATTGCGACATGTTTTCCAATATTACTTTTTTGTTCAACGTGCATGATAAACGAGACTGCCGAACCTATAAAACCGTCAGAAAGTATGAAATGGCCGCCCGGCCAACGCTGACGCATGTGTACTTCGAGAGTACCCGTATGAATCCATATCAGCGAGCGGGAAGGTGTTATTATTTTCGCCCGCTTATAGTGGCGGGAATGCGCTTACCGACCGCTTACCGTTGCAATCTTCATTCTCCAACAGCCCACAAGAGACATTTCTTCTCGTTTAGCTCCTTGTTTATCGTGCACTAGGACAAAAATATCGTGTGTGGCAAGGGCGACGTTGGTCAGTCGCCACTCGTGAGATTGCCCTAATTCCCAGATAACAATTCTAGCGCACTTTACGCGCATGGCGCAGGCACGCCATGTATATTTTCACGCACGAAGTGCGTTCAGATCAGCAAGCAGATGTATCTTCGTGGATGCGCATATGCCAGGTATGTCGTGTAACGCACGTGCATGCGCGCATGATGCAAGCACTCAGTGCGCGGACGATGAGGGTCTTAAAATTGTTTATTTATAATAAAATGAAGTACGAAAACGATTAAATTTCTAAGTTTTATTTCAGAAATTGGAAATTATGACAATTTAATAGGGTAACGGAACCAATTACCGGGGGGGATCAAATTGTCTGAGGTCAAAGATAAAGGTTTTCCTTTTTTAGGTTAGGTTTTGCTTTTATCATTACTAAAATTAGATGTTTAAAATTTTAAGTTACAAGATATCAAGTGTTTCTTCGAGAAATGATTCCCCTTTCGTAATTCGTTCAGTTACCGTATTAAATATGTCATAATTTTCTATTTCTGAAATAAAACTTTCAAATTAAATCTTTTTCGTACTTTATTGTTCTCTAAATAAACAATTTTAAGACCCTCTTCGAACGCGCAGAGGATACAAACCTATTTAATATTCTCGTGTCGGATGCAAGATCAATATAAATCTCCGTCGAATTTGCATATTCGACGAAAGGGTCAAACCACCGAACTGGCATTACCTTAGAGTCGTTAGACTTTAGAGAACAAGCACTATAAAGTCTGTCAGTGAGGGCAATGTGGCCACCATGAGCTAATGCGCTTGAGTTAGGGTCGCGCTTACCTTTTCCGCGGTTGGCGCTGAGTTCAAAATGTCTATTAAAAATAATTCTTTATTAAATAAATATTAATTACAAAATGAATATTCATTATTTTGTCTGAAATTATAACTGTTTTTTTAAAATTTGTTTTTTTGTTTTTAGCTGAAAATGTAACTATTCCATCTTTATTGTAAATTTAGCTTTTTTTGTTTAAAATTAAAGTATTTGGTTGAAAATGTTTTTGGTGTGTTTCGATTTCATACATTTTATTTAGTTAATAATAAGTTCTTGCATGCTTTTTAATGAAATTGTTTCTTCCTGTTTTGATGTTATTTTTTAACTTCTTTTAATTTTATGTTTAAAAAAAAAAAAATTTATTTTGCACACAGTAATATTTTTAACTCTCTTCTTCATGTTTATGTGAATTCAAAATATCAAACATTTTTTGATGGATAATAATAATAATGATAAATTTATATTTACTACCGCAGATTTATAAGAAAATTCATAGTGCATACATGTATGCTTCGGTTAGTTCGGAATTCCGCCACGGGCTGATTTTACACAAGCTGACATTGGCGACGCATTGTGCACACACTTAAGGCGCATGCACAGAATGCACTTAGATGTAGTGCATTCTAGCAAGCATTTCGTGCGCGCATCCACGTGCGCGCACGGATTTTTATCTGCGTTGTCGCCCTTGCCACACAATATACTATTTATAGATTAATTTACAAATTAAAAATGTAATTTTGAATGAACTTTTGCCTGCAACGTGAATTCTCTGCAATATTTATTGTACAATAAAATCTTTTTAAATTGAAATATAATTTCAGCAAATGAGCACTGAAAACTTCTTTAGTTTATTTATTTAAATTAAATTTCAGTTGTAACATAAATCCTCTCTTTTTATCTTGTTCTGAAATCAAGACTTTTTAAAATGAAAAACAAGTTTTTAGGTCTAGAAAAAATATTGTAGGCAGCTATTGCAAAAAATGTTTTTTACCCTACCGATAGAAAATCTCAGAATATTCTCAGGCGAAATAGCATGGCCCATTTCAGGCTATATGCAGGCTCGACTTGAATGATTTGGTATGAAGAGATAGTAGAGATTTAGGTGCATTCCGAGGTCCTTTGAAGAGTAATGTGGCAGTCATATAATAGCCCTATTGTATTCCTCAAGTACCGGACGGTCAGAGTTATTTACAGTAGTTGGCCGTTACCAACCCGACTCCCTTTTTAAATTCTTCTATAGATTATTAACACTTTTTTTAATTGATGAATTTTCTCATTTTACATATTTTATAATTATACCTTATATACTAATATACTATTTTGGAGTTGAATTAAATTTTTTTGTCTGTTCTGGCATATCTCATTTCATTTACGAGATACTTCATGTTTAGTCCAAACCCGTAGATTCCAAATTATTATGTTTTAGACTGTTAACTTTGAAATTTAAAAAATCTATTTCTAAATTTTAATCCGAAAGCTAAACAAAAGACCCTTAGTGAGTGTAGGCTACTCTATTAAAATAGCCTCTCCGCTTGTTATTTACGATCGTATTCTTATTTCAATTTCAGCATCTCTGCTTGTTATTTATGATCGTATTCTTATTTCAATTTCGAAAAGGACATTGTAGAGCCTTCAGACCGTTTAAGCGAGCTACCTGGACCTTAAAAAATATCCACCTGAGTGCCTGCAGAGTATTTTTCAGAGCTTCTCAGAGCCTGAGAATCTTCAATATATATCCTGAGATTTCTATCAGTAGGGTAGCCTCATAAAAAATACTTCTTTTACATCTGATTACTTATCTCTGTTTTCAGAAATATTACTTTAATATACTCTTTATTTCGTCGCTTCTAGGATTAAATTTAATTTATTTACAATATTTTAATCAAATGTGTTGTAAAAGGCCGTACCCTACCGATTGAGAATCTTAGAATATCCTCAGGCGAAATAGTTTGGCTCGTTTCAGCCTATCAGCAGGCTCGATTTGAATGATTTCATCTGAAGAGATAGAGAGATTTGGGTCCTTTTAGAGGTCCTTTTAAAGTGATGCGACGGTCATATAATGGTCCTATTATATTCGTGACGCACCGGGCGGGTAGAGTTATTTCCAGTAGTTGGCCGTCACCAACCCGACTTCCTGTTTAAATTTTTTGTCAAATTATTAAAACTTTATTTTAACCCCAAACGGATCCCCTGGTATTTTTTACCCTCACCGGGTCCTGTGAGTGCCAAACGTCACCCATTTAGATTTCCTGTGCACTATCTTTTCCTTTCATCGGTATAGGTTGATAATATAAACCATTCTCTTCGTTTTTTTATGCCGAAGAGAATGCTGTATATAACAGTTGGTTTTCATTAAGATAAAGTATTGAAAAAAATGTGTATACAAATAAAAATCGCGAAAATCCTGAAATTGACATTTTTTGGCAAAAATGATGTCATTTCTCTTTTAGTTAATTAATTTGGAAATTTCTAACGGCATTTTGAAGGGGGCGAATTTCACTTCAAGATGGTGTAGATTATGATTAGGTTCCTTGCAAACAGTATGTTTATTTGAAAATTCGAAGTTAGAAAATTAAAAAAAAAACGAGAACTATCGGAAGTGTGGCCAGGATGCTTATTATTATAAATAATTTGAATGCATAATAGGTCAATCTCTTTGTTTTCGGATGGAAAATAAGATGGTATCGGAATAAGATGGTCGAAATTAAAAAAGAAGTCTTTTCTACCTAACTATTTTTATTTTTAAACTAATGCTCGAAATAAAATTGGATTAAAAAACATTAAATCAAACTGAATATTGCATTAAATAAGCTCAATCAACTTCGTTGCAAAGGATGTACAAGACCGCCCTATGTTGGTCACACACGGGTCGGTTGCAACTTCTCTCTTTTTCCTGCGACACTGCATTCACAGCATCGGCACTTCTTATTTCGCATATTCTCGACATCTTCGATGCTAAATTCAATTATTCATTCATAATTTATGGATTTATTTATTATTGGAATTTATTAGCACTGTATGAATACAATTAAAGAAAAAAACTTTACGTTGATATATATCACATGATTAGTAATTTTTACATATAATTTTCACTTAAATCACAAAAAATACATTCGAAACATCGAAATATCATGATATACGTCAAATACATTCATTTACATGAAAATGTGAAATTGACTTAATGTGACGAAACTCGAACATAACGTATCCTTTGGGGGACAAATGTGCCCCAAGCGCTCAGCATTTCCTTCTCACTTCACAGACAGCAAGCAACCGGCAACATCAACCACTTTATCGCAATGTAGGATAGTCGAACTGAAATTCGAAAATTTGTAGTATAAGTTTGAATTTAGACAATTTATGAATTAATATTTTTAAATTTTGTCATAAAAAAGAATGTTTTTTGCTTTGCAATCATTTTCAATGGTAAAATCTGAATTATTTTTATTGTTATTTTATTTATACTGTATATTACGCAGATGTTACAGCATTTATCCAACAGCCTTCAATAATAAAATTTTTAAAAGTGTGTTTTAAAAAAAGATTCTTCGCTTTTTATACATTCTTAATTGTAACGCCTGCATCATTATTGTCATCATTAACAAAGATTAGCTTTTATGAATGTGCTCAAGTCGAACTTTTCGACTTCAGCATGTCTTGATTGGGGGCAATTCAAGTCTAACTGAAGTCGAAGCATTTTTACTCGGGAATGTACCCAATTGTTGGCAGGTTAAGGCGAACTTCAGGCTTTGAGAATGAAATTAATGTCAAAAATGGTATGTGTGATAAATGTAATACTAATATGCACAGTGCTAATATAACAGGGTATCAAATTCTAAGCTTTATTTACCTTCATATATATTAGAAAATAAAAAAAAAATAAAAATTAATATTATTTCTTGAAAAAAAGATCCTACTCCATCTTCACTCCCAATGGAGTGAAGATGGAGTAGGATCTTCTTTTCAAGACATAATTTTAATTTAAAAATATTATTTTCATTCTAGTCTTATTAAGACGTTAAGCATTTTCTGTTATTGAAGATTCTTAACTTGATCGATATTGTGTAGATTTTCTGCCTTCATGGGTTAGAGGGTTGATCTACTGTCGGTAAGGTACAATCTCTGATGATATAGCAGGTAAATTAAAGAAATTTTAAATAATAAAAATTAGCTCGTTGGCCTAAAAATTCAATTCTTGGCAAGGTTGACACAATTCTTGGCAGAGATGGACCCAATTATTGGTACCCCAGTCATATGAATAGGAAATGGTGAAGGGATCAGATTAAACTAAACTTTTATAGTATCACTAAGAAATGAATAGTGAAAAGAAACATTTTTTATCAATCCTTTTTTATTTATAAAAAAAATAGCCTGGCTTAAATTACTTAGTTGTCAGCATCTATCTAGTTCAAATTCAGAGGTTATGATCCTCGGCTTCTTTTGACTGCTTCAGCAGAATTAGCAGAATCAGTATTTTTCGAAAGTTGATTTTCTTTTTTGTTGGAGTATTTAGCTTTTAACTTCCTTTTTCTGGTAACTCCTTCAGCAGAATCAATAAGATCGTTAATATTTGAAGCTTTATTTTTTTAGTTCATAGTCTTTTTGGTTTCAAAAATATTTCTATTTCTATCTTCTTGGGCTTTTTCTGAAATTTAATTTCGCCGTTTTCGTTTTTGCTTTTTATCTTGCTTAGTCTTAGCTTTATTTTTCTTTCAATTGATTTTTTGTAATTCCTATTCTCTTCATTCCTGTGACGTTAAAGTATGGATCCCTTTTTTCTTTATTTGTCTTCCTTTTCGTTTTCAAGCTAGAGGGAAACGCTAATAACCATGCATATTTTCGCTCTTTACACATTTTAAAGCAATTTCTTGTACGTGTTATGTTGAAATCGCTTATCGTATAAAATCTGCAGGTTTGTTTAATTACAAAACACTTCTTTTTTCTCTACACTATTTAAATCAGCCTTATTATTATTTAACGCATTTTAAGAAGTGTTAAGAATTACATCCGAGATTCTTGTTCTAAATGTAAATCAGGCAGTAATTTTTTTTAGACAGTCTAGTTGTGAGTGATACATTAGGTTGATTTTTTGGTTAAGTCTACATTGCTAAGTTGGGAATTTACTCTTATTTCTAAATAACATATATCACTAAATATGATTACTAACTTCTTTTAAGTACGGCTCCAGTCATTTACTTTAAAATATTGTTTTTACCTTTATTTCGTTCTTTCATTCTGAACTTTACAGAACAACAAACGAACATAACCATCATTTCTCCGATTGCCAAGAATAGAAATCATTGCAAGAACATACAATCCAATTCTTGGCAGGGGGTGCCAAGAATTGCGTACAATGCTTTAAATTGAAAATTCATTGGCACCCCCTATTATTTATTGAATAAATTTTAGTGAAATCTTTGTTATTTTTTATCAACAATTTTAACATTTCCTCGAAATGTGCTGAAAAGAAAATAGTCACTTCCGCTAATTATAACGTTGCTAGGGGTAAATTGGAAACTGCACTTATCTAAAGGTTTTCTGTAGCTAACCTGAAAATTCTTGGCAGTCTGGAAGCAAGGCTGAATTTTTTAATTTCAGAACACATAAGTTATTATTTAGCATAAGATGAATACATATTATTACAAAAAATGTAGGCGCATTTACAAAAAATTAAAAACAATTTGCTATTTACCTCTATTATCTTATTATTTCACAAAATCTGGAGAAGAGTGCCAACAATTGGGGGGGGGGGGGGGGGGGTGGCAAGAATTAATGCTTTTACCCTACAGTTCGAAGTAAGGTGAGAATAATCTCACGGGTCAATTTCGAAATAGACTTTGGAATCTCATCACCCCTATTGTCATTAACGAATACCCAGGAAATTATGTTATCTACAGCTGATTGAATTAAATTTTATTTTGCTATTTAAATTAGTGAAAATTATGTACTATTTAAATTAATAAATATCACAAAATAATTATTTCATAGGTTACAATTCAATTAACTTATTTAATTGGTACCATTTTAACTGGTGCGAAGTAAGAGAGTAAAGAAAGCTTTTTGGTTTCGACCAAGCAAATTAATTTTCTACTATAAAAGACGAATTCTTAACAAAAAACATAAATCATCAACCAAACAGCTAAATATTTCACTAGAATATTGAATCTTTAACCAAAAAATTATTTAAAATTTAGCCATGTAAGATAAATTGGAAAATATCATTCTTTGGGATTTTTGGAATAACTTCTATGGGGTTAGGAAAGTGTTACTGTTGTACACCATGTCCGGACCTGGAGCTTTCCAGTAACTTCCAGTTTTCAAAAGCGTTGAAATGTCTGAATCTGGGATGTTATGCAGCACTATATAAGGCTTCTGTTCGTTTTCCCTCAAACACCCGAACAGTAGTTAGTCATGTCTTCCAATTAAGACTCTTTGGTATCTTGCTCGTTATTTTTCTTTAAACTCAGTTCAGGATAGAACCTTCTTTCATCTGTCTGAAAGATTCGATTTTGATACCTTATTGTGTTAATGCCTCGATGTACCGATGGTGGATGATTTTAGTAACATGGTGCATCAGTTCCCTAGTTCTGTTTCCTGTATTATTATATTATTATTATTATTATTCAATATTTTGTTTTTTCGACCTAGGGTCGATACAAATGAGTAACAATACAAGATACAAATATAGACAAAAAGTAATCATGTGCAACTAGATTAAGCAGCAGAATGAAAAGAAGTAACTTACAAAAATGGTACAAGCAAAAAAATTGTTTAAGGTTGTCAAGACAGTCACGTCTCCAGAATAAATGCTCTTGTTTGTAGAATCTCTCGGACGTACAATGCAACTTTGCGCAGCTCGTGTGGACAATTAGAGTTTAAAAGACTCAGCCAATACTGGCTGTTCACTGTCGTGGTTGCTGGGTGACCAAAGATTGATATTCTTGAGTCAGTATAGGCAGGACAAACAGCCAGCAAATGATAAAGGTCCTCTGATACTGACAGGTTGCATATAGGGCAGAGTCTAGCAGGGTCATAAGTAAATTTATATTCTCTAAAACGTATACAACCCCTGATAGAGCCCAGAAGTCTGAGTTGAACAATAATAGAAGTTATATAAAAAGGTAATCTAAGGTGAAGATATGATTGAAAGTCCGGATAGAGTTTCAGATGTGGGAAGACTTGGAGACTACTTGAATGGAGAGATCCATAGTCGAAACGCCAGAGATAATCAGAAAAAATTATTGAGAAAAACATCCATATTTTCAATGAGCAACGTAGAATCCCATTCAAGCCACATTTTCTCCGAGTTACATAAAGTGAACATATTTTAAAGCTGGAGAACCCAGTTATACTTCGGGTTGCAATCAGGTTTTGAGAACATTGCCTTTAATTTAAGAAAACATCTTTTAGGATACCTATCATCAAGCATGCCCAACAACCTCGACAACCATCTCAGCGCTGACTTAAATATATCATAAGCTAACTGTAATCTACCTGTCTCTAAGCGGAGGGCAAAATTCGGCGTGTATATTGGTAAGCCTAGTATTTTTTTAAAGAAAGAGGACTGTAATTTCTCGACTGAATCAAAGTACCTTAATCCCCAGACTTCTATTGCGTAAAAAAGAACACTAAGTGTGAGGCTACGAAAAAGGGTTGTCTTAGTTTTTCAGGCATTAGATTTAGATGCGAATAAGATTCTTGAAACAGAACCCATAGCAATATTCGCAGCAGACATTCTTTTTTTTGAACTCTTTATGAAAAAGACCCGAGTCTAATGTGTTGACACCGAGATAGACAAATTCGCTCACTACCTCTAAGCTGAGCCTGTGCGTAGACGAATTTGTATTCACATGGCCGACCTTTGTAGTATACCATAACTTTTGATTTTGCTTCGTTGACCGTTAAAAAATTGTTCATACAGTATTGGGCGATAAGGTTAATTTTTGTTTGTAAGTCAGCCTGAGAGTGAGCGAATATGACTATGTCATTAGCATAAGCAAGTAGGATAACGTCACATAAGGGATCTATTGAAATTCCATGCATACAGTGATTTCGTAAGTACTCTTCTAGATCATATATGAAAAGTGCAAAAAGTAGAGAGCTAAGGATCTCACCTTGAAGCACCCCACAAGTTACCTTCACGGACTAAGTCAGACCCTCGCAAGTACGAATAGACATATTAGCGTTATCATAGAGATTTTTTATAATTCGTATAAGTTTAGTGGACATGCTTATCCTTAAGAGTTTGCTCCATAGGTGACAGTGGTTTACTAAGTCGAAAGCCTTTTTAAAATCTATATAAAAAGCAAAGATTCGTCGCTTTGGGATAGACAAATGGATTTGAGTAAAAGAAGTTAGGGTATAAATATGACCAATACAACTTCTTCCAGGCCTGAAGCCAGCCTGATTTTCTGGGAGAATGTTTACCTCGTTGACCCACGCAGTCAATCTCGTCAACAGGATCTGAGAAAAGATCTTAGTAATAGTATTTATAAGGGCAATTCCCCAGTAATTATGAGGCTCAGATTTATTACCCTTTTTATACAACATAAATGCATGTATTTTGGCCCAGCTAGGTGGGACTCTTTCCTCGGCTCAGATCACGTTGAAGAGGCGCCCTACGTAATCTACCCAATTTCCTGGAAGGTTTTTGACAAATTCATTAGGAATCCCATCCTCGCCCGGCGCTGTATAGCGTTTACATTTCAATAAAGAGGCTTTAATTTCATCAATCAAGATATCACAGTTCCATAAAGGGCGTTTGTTTACAATCCACTGTATGCAAATGGGAGCCTCAATCGGATAAAGAAAAAAAGAAGGTCTTGCCATGCATGCATGCTTACATTGTTAGTCGAAGGAGACCGCAATCTGAATCTATTGACCGCTGCCCAAAAATCCTTAGAATTATTACAAGCCGCTAGTGAATTCAGCAGTGCATATTCGTATTACCTCTTCTTGGACCTACGTAACTCCAGAAAATATCTTTTGGTTTCTAGATATTTTTCCCCCTCCGCATCGGCAAAACCCGACCTTTTAAAGACATTTAAAGATTGTCTAAGCCTATGGCGCGTGACTCTATATTCTTTATCATCTCAAGGTTTCTTTCCTGGAGTATGCCATTTAGGCTTAGAGAGTAAATTTAACTTATCGGCAACAGATGAGATTGTGAGAATTAAATTATTATTTAGAGTATTTATCTCATCATTGAAGTACGCAAAGTTCTCAGAAATAGAGATCTCATGTGTATAGTCACAATTGCGGTTTTCATTCCAAATTATTTTATTGTACAATAAAAATGACTCTCTATTTACATTTGCGTCCATCTGTATGAAATACGAAATATCAACGCGAACCTGAAGATGGTCGGATGACGTAGGCAATTGAATTACTTCAAAATTAGAAATCGGGTCTATTGCGCCTATATTACACGCAACAAGATCGTTAACACTCATACCCTGAAATCCAAGGAAAGTGTAATTTCCTGGAAAATCTTTAGGGAATCTCCAATTTAATATCATTAGCTCACCACTCTCAAGAATTTTAACAAGAAACTCCCCCCTTGCGTTGATTTCAGAGTCCAGTGATCTTCGCTTATACAATGCTGCAGAATTTATGTTAGATTCCTCATCGTCCGATAGGTTGTGAATCAAAACATTGCATGAGCGGGCTTGCCGCTGAAGAAAGTCAACCTGTCGCTTGAGTGAACCGCACTTTTCCTCTAATTTCTGATGACTTTCTTTCAGCTTTTTATACTGTGCTTTGGATGTGCCAAATTCGATCTTTAGAACATCAAAATCGGACTTCAATTGAGCTGTGTCAGTTTTAAGAAGTTTGACGTCCTTTTTGGTTTCCTCTGTGTCGGCTTTGATGGAGTTTAAAAGTTTCAGCACATTTGAATCGCTACTCATTTTGTAAATATTAGCTACTTTGAATGTTGGAGATAAGAGCGATCGATAATAGCTGTCACCTTACACACGCACACGAACACAGCGCGCTAAGCCTGGACGAATCACGCACACTATCTGAGGGGCAACGCAAAATTTATAAAGATGTCTGTTGAAGACCACAAGTTCCACAGAAAGACACAAAATCGTTTAGAATCCCAAAAGGCACAAAAAGAGCGCGATAATAGCCAAAGAAAAAATCTAGCACTTGAAACTCTGAGTCAAATCAAGAAATTCATACGCAGCACGAGAGACACGTGTTGCTCACACGGACGCCATATTGCAACTCATTTTCTTTATTATATTCAGTGATTCGACCCAATTGCCACCTTACTTTGCTGACATCCATATCCAATCTCATATTCCATAATAGATCTTGATTCTTTCCCTGGGCAAAGACTTTAATTGTAAGCCTAGTTCTGCGGACCAACGTTCTAACGGCTGTCAAAGCTGCACAGTATACACAAGAGTTTGCACCTCTGACGCTATTTGTGCTGCGTTAAAATGTATAGGTAAAACCTGACTGTTAAGGTGTTTTATTAGTGCATGTAGATTATGTGTGATATTTTTCTTGAGCAGAGAATACCTTTGTGTTGGTTCTACATCTTTGGAGTCTATCAAAAAGCATCACAAAAATTCCGTTCAAGGTGCTTTAGTTTTTCTGGGATCTGGTTGCTCACTTCATCATTATTATTGCCCGGATGTGTTTCTAGTAGATGCGTTACTTGATGTACAGTATACATAACGCCTATGCTTCTAGCTAGGTCTGGCTGGTTAAGTGAGAGCAATAGATGGACTTCTCTCCTCACACTTACCCCACCTTTCTCTGTCAAAAAATATAGACGCGTAAAGTCTCTGTTCATATGGTATGTCCATTTTAATCACCTTCTAGGTTGTTGAACTTCTGTTCCTGTCTTTGGTTACATTAGGCCATCTGCTTCTGGAGGATGTGATGGTACTGGATCATCATCAGGTTGAAGATCATCAATTTCCAATGCTTGATCATGTGACGCGGCTTCCTCTAACTCTTATTCATTGCCGTAGTTTTCCACCGCCAAATCAACTTATTGTTTACTCTCCATAGCTCGATCTTCTGAAATTTTTAGATTAGTCCTGATGTTCTTCACCTTAGCGATAAGATCTCTTAGTTCGATTTTCATTATATGGGGATAGTTTGCAGCAAACTTCGCCCTAAAATTGTATTTTTTTCGCTTTTAGTTTCAAACTTCGCACTATAATAATAGAGTCGCCCCAATTCCTCTTTCATTGTGATATCCCACTTAATGTTCTCCCATGGCATAGTCCAGTCAATCTAGATGTTTTCCCTGCGTAAAATAGTAGCACCTTGCAAATTTGACAGAGGGTTCTTCATACCATCTTATAAGATATATGTAAAAAGTAAGAACTGAAAAACTGTGCCCCTCTCCCAAAATGGCGTTCAAATGGCAAAATTAATGTTTTTTGCATTTGATCATGGTTTGCACAAAAAGAACGAATCGCACAATGAAAAGTTGTCAATCAATGTTGTAAAGCATGAAATTCTCTATATTATTACTCAATTAAAAAACTTAATTATTTTACTTGATTATTAAGTCAGATTGTCCTTAAAAATTCAATAATTAATTCAACGGCAAGAAATAAATCTTTTGGAGTGTGAATACCCGATAATAATACCTTCATTATTAAACAATGTTCCTTAATTTTTTTAATCACATCGATATTGTTGTTTCTTAAATATTACATTGTTAATTAAGAAAAGTCCCTTTTTTGTTATTGCTGTGAGCATCAATCTAGCAATCGCACATCGGGTTTCGCCACCGGAGTCGATATTCGACACCGTTTATATTTGATGAAACAACAACAAAAATTGCTTTCATCAAGTTGCAAATATTTTTCATTTTGCAACTAAGGGCAACTTTTCAAATTACCGTATTTCCATGGAAAAAGTACGCAGCTCATTGTAATTTCGTATATCGAGTGCATTTATTTTTTAAGAAATTTTGACGCTGAGTTCAATTGTTTATACATGGCTGAAATGGACTGGTGCGAGATTTGTAATACTGAAAACAATTTGCAACGCACTTTTGCGATAATTTGCAAACCTTTTTTCAACATTCTAAATAAACATTAATTGAAAAATAATATAGTTGCAAGTTTCAAATGCAAATAATATGATTAGAAAGTTGTATTAGCGCATGCTCGAGTGAAGATTATTTTTCCTCTCGATGCGGTCTATCAATTTTTTTTTAAAATCATCAGTTTTCATGGAGCAGTTTCGTAGATATGACTACTCGAGCGAGTTTGAAGTCGAAACAGCGTTCCGTGCCAGCAACGAAAACCGAGAAATCGCTATCCCCTCCCCAGCGCCCTCGGACGCGCGGCATTGACGCTCCGCAGAGAGGTCACTTTCACTTGCCTTCTCCCCCGTGATAATGGTTCAAATCGAATGTCTCGGAAATACGTGGAAAAGCTGAAGACAGTTTTATCACCTCCACAAATTTGAACTCCGAATAATAATTAGAAGCGAAGATATAAATTGTTTTTAAAAAATTATATTCTCTGTTCCTAATTGTTATAAACAATTGAACTCGGCGTCAAAATCTCTTTAAAAATACATGCACTCGATATACGAAATTACAATGAGCTGTGTACTTTTTTCACGGAAATACGGTAATTTGAAAAGTTGCCATTAGTTGCAAAATGAAAAATATTTGAAACTTTATGAAAAACAATTTTTGTTGTTGTTGCATCAAATATAAACGCTCCAGTATCGAATCCAGTGGCGAAATCCAATGTGCGATTGCTGGATTGACGCTCGCAGCAATGACAAAAAAAGGACTTTTCCTAATTAACGATGTAATTTTTAAGAAACAACAATATCGATGTGATTAAAAAAAATAGTGAAAATTGCTCAATAATGAAGGTATAATTATCGGGTATTCACATTCCAAAAAATTTATTTCTTGCCGTTGAATTAATTATTAAATTCTTAAAGAGAATCTTACTTAATAATCAATTTGCAAGTAAAATAAGTAAGTTGTTTTAATTGCGTAATAATATAGAGAATTTCATGCTCTACAACATTGATTAACAACTTTTCGTTGTGCGATTCGTTCTTCTTGTGCAAACCATGATTAAATCCAAAAAATACGAATTTCGCCATTTGAACGCCATTTTGGGAGGGGGGCACAGCTTTGCAGCTGTTCATTTTTTAAGATGGTATAAACCATAAAGAATGATCTGTCAAATTTTCAAGGTGCTACTATTTTACGCAGGAATCGAGGGTAAAATGGACTAGATTGACTGTTGAGGTGATTGGCTGCCAATCACTAACGCTAACCAAATCATCCATAGCAGGAATATTTGATGTTCCACTGCTTACCGATTGTCGCAGATTTTCTGGATGGTCAGCTGTTTCATTAGTGGGGTCTTTCTGACCATCTCGCAGCTAACCATCACTCGGCAAGCGAAAAGCGTTTCAAAATCTTCAATAAATTCTCCATGATAATTTAGAGATTGTTGTGTGCCTCTTAGTCCATCTAAGAATGCGGGAGGAGATTCTTCGGCGTGGGGGGGGGGGGTATTGGTTTTTGGCTTGATTTGGCATTCCTGTGTTGTTTATTATAAAAAAAATGTTAATTCCGCAACACTGCTCTGACTCAGATCGCCGATCAAACTCTCTAGAAATCAACCCAGGCGAAGATTTTCACAACGTCATCATGTAAAGCTCTCCCCTCCAGCCCATTAGTCTCCAAGGTCCATCGTTTCAGGCGTCATTCACTCCACTGATACTTTTCACCATGCATTTCTTATAAACTATTGGTCGCCACACTTTTTTGTCCTGGCCTACCTCTCTAACTTCCTTCACGTCCATGCATTTTCTCATCAAATAAATATTTAGCAGTTCTAGAGTATTCATAGAAAAATGTTTCGAACTGGATAATATTAATTATGCTGACCTTAATAGTAATGGAAAAAACAGTTCACCTTCCTGATTTTGTAGGTAGTTTCTGTTGATTTCGGAAGATTTCGCAAATTAGTTTCAATTGCTTTTGCAATATGATTTTTTTCAGTCAGGTACACCTTATGTGATAGCGGTTGCGCTCGTCTTTCAAAATATCTACACTAGAATTCACCTTTAATATTTTTGTATAACACACGGAAAATCGCAGCAAAACTTGTGTGTAGTACAACGGGCTTAAGTTCTAGCTGACGCCGGAGAAAATCATACCTGGCTATGCGATTTTCGGACGGTCATATTCTTACAAGAATGGAGCTTTCGTCAAACCCCTACTACTTTTAAAGCCACTATACGAATCCACTGAAAATCGAACTCTCAACCTGCCATCCCGGAAGTTTTGGGAGCGAGCTACGGAACTTCTTCGTGTAAACGTGTCTAGCCTACTTAAACTCACTTTTTTTCGTATTTGCAATGCACTAGTACTTTTTTCACTTTTTAAACTGAAAAATATCAAAATATGGCAGTTTTGCACATTATTCGAATTTTTGTCTCCAATTTTTTATAAATTTTCATCTCTGTATTCCAGAACAAATAAAGCAGCAAAATGATAAGCAATCATTACTGGAAAAAAATTTTAAACCTGCATTTTATTATGAAGTAATAGATGAAAAATATACATACTCTAGAAAATGTTAGTAGAAGTCTCAAGAATTCGCATTCGTCTTGCCTCTACTGTAATTTTCGCGAACGAGGAAATCATTTTGAAAAATTTTTCATGCCATATCTTTTTCTCCTCATCAACAGAACAAGAGACTTTATTGATATTTCTATCGCGCTCTTTCACTTAGAAAAGATAACGGGTCATTTTATTGTTGAGGTTTTTACGTAGGGCTTTTACAGCCTTTAATTTTCCGTAGTTGATGGATGTTGGCTCGTTGTTGAGCGGCTTTTCAAAAGCTTACAGCAGAAATTCAAACTCATACAACGACCTAATAGCTTCTATTGTACACGAGATGAAGCAGCGCGACGAAAACTGCAAGCCATTAAGTGAATTTACCGAGAATAGTTATCCTTTTTTTAAAATATCTACGAATTCTTAACAGTGGAATGCTCAGTCATCTGGTATTTACAATTAGTTTTTTATTTTTCGGTATGGAAATTAGCAGAATAAATTTGTAGAATACAGGTCGGACAGTTCGTACGGTTATTTATTATGTACGTATGAGTAAAAACTTACAGACCTGGCAACGGGAAGGTGGACATGGGTTATTGTACCCGGACTTATAGACACAACGTTGAATAAAACTTAAATTATAAGAAGATGAAATATGTATATTTTAAATGTAAGTGTTTTTCACTGAATATCTAATGCATAGCAAATATTTTGTTTCAATTTTATTAAGAATTTCAAATCTGTAAAATTATATTCGTGACTTCAAAATCTCAATTTGATATCAATGACTCTTATTTAAGCTGTGAGCAATAAGTTAAAAAGAGTGTATCGACCTTAAGGAAAAAATAAATTAAATTTTTTCGTTTAATAATTTTTGAACAGTGTTTAAAAGTTATGCTTAAAAGTTTGCACTAGTATTTATGGAACAAAACTCGGCAATTTCTTTATGGGCAATTCCACAGAACTTTTTGAATTGCAATTTCGCGCCTTTTTTCACGTTTTCGTTTCATATATTTCAATATTGTAACTATCTATCGTAAACTATGTTTAAGAAATGAACTAATAATGTCTATCTGATGACTTTTTTCTATGCTGCTTTGTAAATTTACAAAAAATATTAATTATTTAAATAATTTAAATTAAGAATTAGGAGTTTGCCCTTTTCCACATATCAATTTGTTTACAAAGTGAACCAAGAATATCTGTATTATGACTCTTTTCTGTGTTGCTTTGCAAATTTACAAGAACTATTAATCATTTAAAACATTTCAATTAAAAAGTTAGGAGTGTGGCCTTCTTTCTACGAATAAGCTCAATTTTTTTACAGAATTAGCTAAAAAATCTTTCCGCTGAGTTTTTTTCTATGATGCTTTGCAAATATACAAGAATGTTAATAATTTAAACTATTTCGATTAAAACATTAAGAGATTGGCCTTTTTCTTATGATTAAATGTGTTTACGGAATCAGCTAAGAGTGTCTACCCGTGACTCATTTTTATGTTGCATTGTAAATCTACCAGAAATATTAATTATTCAAACAATTTTAATTACAAAATTAAGAGTTTATCCTTTTTTCTACAAGTCAATTTGTTTACGGAGTGAACTAAAAATGTCTACCCAATGAGTCTTTTCTGTGTTACTTTCTGACTTTACAAGAACTATTAATTGTTTAAGCAGTTTCAATTTAAAAATTAAGAGTTTGACCTTTTTCTAGGAATAAGCTCAGTTTTTTAACAAAATTAGCTAAAAATATCTTTCCAATGATGTTTTATCTATGATGCTTTGCATATATACAAGAATATTAATTATTTACCCTAATTCGGTTAAAAAATGAAGAGTTTGGCCTTTTTTCTACGAATAAGCTCAATTTTTTCAGAATTATCTCAAAATATCTTTCCGCTTTTTTTCTATGATGCTTTGCATATTTACAAGAATACTAATTATTCAAACTATTCCGTTTAAGACATTAAGAGTTTGGTCTTTTTCTATGAATAAGCTCAATTTTATTTACAAAATTAAGTAAAAATATCTTTCCGATGATTTTTTTTCTATGATCCTTTTTTCAAATTTACAAGAATATTAATTATTTTGACTATTTCGATTAAAAAAATAAGAGTTAAGCCTTATCCTACAAG
>NC_046658.1:35715239-35726195 GCF_010883055.1 Belonocnema kinseyi
ATTAAGCAGTTTTGGAACAAATTTCGCTGACACACGTCTCATGCCCAAAACGTCCGAAAAGATAGCATGGCATGAGCCAACCGATATGCCAACATCTTTAGCTACTTCTCTGATGGTAATTCGGCGATTTTTTAACACCATTTCTTCCACTGCTTGAACGTTTTCATCTGCTGTTGACGTGCTGGGACGTCCAGGGCGAGGTTCGTCTTCGACATCCTCTCGACCTTCTTGGAACAGCTTGTACCACTTATACACATTTTTCTTACGCAGAGTAGACTCATCGTATGCAACTGTCAACATTTCAAGAGTTTTAGAGCACTGGATTCCATTTTTCACACAAAATTTAATGCAAACTCTTTTCTCCATTTTTTTCGAAAGAAGAAAATCGCCGAGCACACCAAACCCTTCTCACCTTTTACGCCTCTGCCAGAAAAACAGCACGAGCTATATAGTCAAAACTGTGAACATATGATCGGGACGAGTGTACCAACACAACAAAACAAAAAATTTAAAACTTGAATGTGTGTAGCCCGCGAAAATTGAAAAGTCACCTTACTTTTTGAACACACCTCGTATATATGATGACTCTTTTCTATGTTTCTTTGGAAACAAGAACTATTAAATAATTAAACAACTTCGATTAAAAATGAAGACTTTGGTTTTCTTGCTACGATTAAATTTGTTTACGGAATCCACTAACAATGTTTATCCGGTGACACTTTTCTATGTTGCTTTGTAAATTTACAAAAAGTAATAATTATGTAAGCAAATTTAATTTAAAAATTAAGAATTTGACCCTTTTTCTACAAATCAATTTCTTTATGGAGATAACTATGAATTTCTATCTGATGAGTCTTTTTTATGTTGCTTTGTAAATTTACAAGAACTATTAATTATTTAAACAACTCCGATTAAGAAATTAAGAGTTTGGTGTTTTTTCTACGAATAAGCTCAATTTTTTACAGAATTAACTAAAAATGTTTTTCCGATGATTTTTTTTCTACGATGCTTTGAAAATTTCCAAGAATATTAATTATTTAAACTGTTTCGATTTAAAAAATAGATGTTTGGCCTTTGTCCTACGAGTCAATATGTTTCCGAAGTCAAGTTAGAATGTCGATTCGATTACTCTTTTATATGTTGCTTTGCAAATAAAAACCATTAATTATTTAAACAATTTCGATTAAAAATTAAGAGTTTGGATTTCTGTCTACGAGTCCATTTTTTTACGGAGTCTACTAACAATGTTTATCCGATGATTCTATTCTATGCAGCTTTGTAAATTTACAACAACTATTAATTATTTAAATAATGTCACTTTAAAAATTCATAGTTTGACCTTATTACTACGAGTCAAATCGTTTGTTTACTGAGTCAACTAAGAATGTCGATCCGATGACTCTTTTCTACGTTGATTTTCAAATTTACAAAAACTATTCATTATTTAAAGAATAAAAATAAAAAGTGATTAAAGTAGAAATGAATATCGTTGTATTTTATAGAACTTCATTTCAAAATAAAATGTTCGTATGTAAATTAGTTGCGGTCACGCGCAGAGCGCGCGTATGAACTTCTAGTGAATTTTGAAATTGGGTCCTGGTTCCAACGAGCTTAAGGACACTTTCTATGAAGGGATTTTTTATTGTTTTATTTAATAATTTCTAAGTATCTTAGTTATTATTATAAATTCCACGATGTAAAAGTTAATTAAATTATATTGAAATAAAAGTGTATGTCCGGGAAGATTCTATATATTGAAACTTTTTTTTCCTATCTACTCTTTCATGGATATTTTTGCCTCAACCATTATTTATTTTACCGGAGTCATGAAAAATCTTAAGTCATGCGTTTCTCTCTTATTTCTCAGGGTATTCGCCCGTTCACGACACCGGAAGGCAGCAAATAGTTCCGGAGGCGGTGGTATGGGGAATGAAGGTCCGGAAGGATTCGATCCCTATCGATCACGGTCGCCACTTACGGAGGAGGGATATGCCGAGAAACTTCGTCTACTCAGGGAAGCTGCATCGATTCCTATGGAGAGATGGAGAGCTCCAACGGTTTTAGCGTGGCTGGAAGTGGCACTTGGTATGCCTCAATATGGACCGCGATGTGCTGAAAATGTGAAATCTGGCAAGGTAATGTTTTAGCAGCACAGTGATGAAATTATTAATTTTTGCATCAGTTAAAATTCAAGCGCCAAATAAAAATAAAAATTGTTTTCTCACATTCATTATGGCTGCAAATTTTATATCTTTCAATTATTTCAGAATTTTGTCTGTGCTGAATTTAAAGATTAATTTCACTCCTTTAAATTTGATAATCTATCTAGTAAAGAAAACGAGTTTAAAAGTATATTTAGATTTGAGAAGATCTTAAAAGATTACAGGGATTGCAATTGCTAATTGCAATCGCTACATTGGCTTTCAAAGAATGACCAGATATTTCACTAGATTTCTGGAATTCCAAAAAACATTACAAGTTCAGATAATTTGATAACTGAGTACAGTTTCATCAGATTTGAACGAGTGTGCACATTTAATCCCTAGAAATTGTAATGAAATAATAAAAAAATATGAATTAAAATAAATTTCAGGTTTTGCTCGAATTGAGTGATGCTGAGTTAGAGGCGGGTCTTGGGGTGACTCACCCTCTGCACAGGAAAAAGTTAAGACTGGCGATCGAAGAACATCGGCAACCGAATCTCGTTCGATATCCTTGTATCGCACAACTAGGACATACTTGGGTCAGTTCTGAGTGGCTGCCCGACCTTGGACTTGCTCAATATTCAGAAAGTTTTGCCACTAATATGGTAGATGCGCGCATGCTGGATCATCTTAGCAAAAAAGAACTTGAAAAGCTTCTTGGCGTGACTAGAAAGTTTCATCAAGCAAGTATAGTTCATGGGATTCATTTGCTCCGCATGCTCAACTACGATCGACAGGTAAGTCAGCAAAAATTCGAAACCCATCTAATTTACCACCTTTACCTATGCTACAGTAAGCAACGGCGCAAAAAACTTAAATCCATTTTTAAAAAATTAGAAAATATTTCTTAAAATGATCAGATTTCTTAAAAATAGTATTGCTGATCTATAGTAACAATACTTGATAATATAATCATCTTTAAGGCTCTAGCGGTTAGGAGGCATAATTGCGAACAAATCAACATTGATCCTCTGGTTTGGACGAATCAGAGGTTCATTCGGTGGGCGCGAAGTATCGACCTGACTGAGTACGCCGACAATCTAAAAGGTAAAATTTTATAAAAACTTATTAGTAACAAAAAATATTTTTAAAATTAGTTACTTTTTGTTCCTGAAAATCCTTCTAAACGTAATCTTGAAACTTAAATAACTTTAGATTTAATCTTTCATCTATAGTCTTCTATCTGCATACTAAAACGCACAGATGCAAATGTTTTTAATAATATTTCATTTCAAACGTTTTAAACTGAAATCAGTATTCGCACAGTGAAAGAGCATATGACTCAGTTGGAAATGCGACGGAAACTCAAAAGTTATATCCTTAATGTCATTCATGTCCTTGCTTCACGAAATTTAGACCCGATTACGAGTTTTCATTGCATTATTCCTGAGATTTTTCAACACTGCAATTTTACAATTAAAAGACACTTTGCATTTCTTCGCTATATTTATTTTAATATTTAGGGGTTTTACACCGATAGTCAATCTAAATGATAAAAAAATAGTTACAAAAAACTTCAAAGTTTACACTTATCTATGAAAAAGGTGATTACGCAACTATAGAAATACAGCAATGCCTTTTATAATCTTTCGAAGTAGTCTCTTTGGCATTAAGGCCATGTGACGAGTGGGTCATGTGACCAGATTCCTACCTTAACCTCACTTTTTTTATTACCCAACTTATTTTCACACGAAGCACCACATCGAGTTGAAAATTTGGGATAATAAATAAGAAGTACTAAGAAAGGCGGGTCTGGTTCTAAATTTCAATCATTATGAAAAAAGCAAAAAAACTTATTCACAAACAAAATTTTTTTTCATAATTATACAAATTTAGGACCAGACCCACCATTCTTAGTGCTTCTTGTTTCGTATTCCAAATTTTCACCTGCATGTGGCGTTTCGTGTGATAATAAGTTAGGAAATAAAAAAAGTGTTGGTAAGGTAGGAATCTGGTCACGTGACCCACTCATCACATGGCCCTAAGTGAATTTCTTTATACTTGGAAGTCGTCCATATAACGATGGACACACAGCTTTCACTATTGAATTGAAAATATTGAGAAATTATTTGCAGATTCTGGGGTACATGGTGCACTGGTGGTTTTAGAGCCATCTTTCACCGGAGATACGATGGCGACAGCTTTAGGAATTCCTCCTGCAAAGCATATGATTCGACGACACCTCACGGCGGAGCTAGATGGTCTTGTGCTTCCAGCAAGGTACTCAGTCTACTGTCATCCAGATGCCACGCTGGAGAACGTTCACTAATCAAAGTGTTTTATATTTCCCCAGTTCCCCTTCAAAATTAGGAAAATCATCGAATCTACGAACTTTAACATTTTGATCCTCAGTGGCAAGTAACACTCATTTTTGCGTCCCTGCTTAAATATAAATAAAAATACAGTATGGGAATAATGCTGCACTTTGTATTCATAAGTGCACGATGCAACAGGTAAAATAACAATGCATCAGTAACTATTCTTTTTAGTCAGTAATAGTGTATTATTAACCGAGTGGGGGAACTAGGAGCTCCCCAACTAACATGAATTTGCCGCGGAAGCGAAGCGAGCGCGGTAACCATGCGTGTTGGGAATCACTTGGTTAACATATTATTTTCTTTACATGCCGCGAAAGGGAATGCGATTTCGGGGCCTGGCGCGAAACAAGGAAAGTGATGGGTTCCAAGATGCTGTTCTGCCCGAGTAGAGTCCTGGTGGAAAAGTAAGCATTATCAAAAGGACTCATCATCGATTATGAAATCTATCACTTTTACTGTTTCGCACCAGGAGCCTAAAATCGCATTTCTCGCGCCGGTATTAAAGACAAACTTTTTCTTGTATTTTTTCCTATTAACTAAATTTTTGTTAAATCAAACAAAAGTTTTGTTGAAAAAATATCAATACCCTTTTTTTGGTCCGAACAAATATTTGTCTCAGTTGGATTTCTAATTTATTCAGGGTTCAGGCGTATTTAACTTTTTTTCAATATAAATATTCTGCAACATTCTTAAAAATTTGAGAAATGTTTTCAAAAGACTTATATACTAAATATTCACTATTAATTATCACTAATCTTACTAAGCAGGGATGCAAAAAAGTTATAGAAACAAACAAAGTTTTGCGGACAGTTGCCTCTTGAGTTTCAAAATGTGTGAAAAGTTCAATGCAACGAAACATGCGATACGTCAATGACAAATTTAAATTATTTATAATTAAATTGTCGGCTTAAAGAACGTTGTATAAACAGAGGCTTTGACTCGCTGAAATATATGTTCATATTATTACCTTTTTAATTCTAAAATTCGTCCGCGGTAGCGTTCAGATTAAAAGAGTTTAATTTCAACGTTCAAATTGAAATACTAATTCGACATCAAGGTTAAGCTCTTTGTGTTAAATAATTATGGGAACTCTGAAAAAAGCCTACTGTTAAGCATCTAAACTCGGTATTCAATTTTTATATAATAATAATTATTTATTTATAGTAGAAATTATAATAAGTACATAATCCGAATAGTTTTAGAAAGAAAATACAATATATTTTAAAGAGTTGAATAATTCCTGTTCGCAAAACGCTAAAATTAGCTATTAAGCTATTTTCAGTTATGGAATTAAAGTGTTCAAAATTTAAAAATCAGTCTGTTGTATCTCACGATAAAAGTGTTTTCGGGATAAACAATATATTAAAATTTTTAAATGGTCAAAATAATTGTTTTTAAGCCCCTAGGTTAACATACAACTTTCCAAATGCATTAAAATATTCATGTATATTTATTTGAATGAATTTTGTTTTTCTGTCAACGAAATTAAATAGAATAACCTAGAAAGTATTATTTACTTAATAGAAAGTTAATATTAAATACTTTTTTTTTAAGAAAATGAAAGAAAAAAAAATTATAAATACAAAATCCGATTTGCCCGTTACCGCAGACAAATTTTGGAATCCAAAAAACTGACATTATGAACATACATTTCAGTGACTTAATAACCTGTGCATGCGACTTTCTTTGAGTCGATTCTTCAAATTTAATCAACTCTTGACAAAGTAAAGAAATTATTTTTTTCTTATAAACTTCAAAACACGAAAAATGAATTTCAACGGATGAGCGTAATACAAAATTCTTGCTAGCGTTTTAATACTGTTGTTTTGTAAAAATCGCAAAAAAGGTCCCTGTTGATCCTTGTAAAGTATGTCGAAAGTTGACGCTATCTGAGAAGACAGAAGAACAAAAATAGTGTGCACAAAAGTGAGTAGCATGGAAAAAAAGTGTGCGAGAAAATAAACAGAGTGTCACTTTCGGCATATTTTAGAAACATTAAAAGGGTTTTTTTTGCACGTGTGGAAAAAGGTACTTATTTGAATGCCTATACTGACCATAGAAAATTTAATGGTGATAAAACGTGCATGTCTCGTTACATTTTCCATTGTCGCCTCGCATGTCGCGTTTCATCAATATTTACCATTCGGCCTCTTGCGTCAGACATGAAAGTGGAAATGAAAGCTTATGAAATTTGCACGTAAACTATCAAATAAATCAGTTAATTCAAACAAATAATGCCATAAAATGTTGAATTATAAAATATGTGAGAAGAACTTTACTTCATTTCGCGAATTACACTCTTCAACATAAATATATTATCCCGCGTAAATTAAAAAATATATAAATTTACCGCTAAAACCCTTTTAAAATGAGTTAATATATTCATAATTGAAATTGAAGCATTAATCATAATTTAGCATATTTTTCGGATTTTCCTTTCATAGTGAAGTCTCAATATGAGTGGCGTTGTTGGGATAAAATTAAAAATGCGTGTGAAGAAAATTAAATAACGTTCGCCCACTTTCGTTTTAATAATATTAATGCCCTCTGAATTTGCGACTCTATCAGATCGCTGTTATGCCGCTAAAGCTTGCTCGTAACAGTCGTGTCCTGTATTTTTATAGTCGATGTTTTAGTTGAGACTCAAAGAAGACTTCATGTCCTTAGAGTGTGCGTAGAATTCCTGGTAACTGTGTTGGAGCGTGGCACGATTATTAGATATAAATTCTTACTAGGGAAATGGAAAAGAAACATTAACACCTATCCTCAATCAATCAACATAAGCCATCGCTGTAATAAAAATATTTATATTTTTAAAGATAATATTTTCATCAGGAGTTTAGCCCATACTGAATTTCAGTATACAGCTCTTTCTTAATCATTTTGAATCTACTTGCATTTTTCTAAATTCATCTACGTTACATCTCTTTAAAACAGTAAATAAATTCAGTTTTATTCAAGTGAATTATTATCGAATTCTAAGGATTAATATGATTTCCGGTAGACCTACATATTTTCAATATTAATTTACCAAGTTTCAAGCATTTCTTAGCAACAGGAGTGATGTTTTAGAATATGATTTCTTCATGACCTAAAAAAATTACAATTCGGATGCCAAGCAGTTTTTCAGCATTTATTGTTGGAAAACGGACGGGCACATTTTTTTAATCCAGTACTTTATTTTGTTAATTGTCAACTTTGTAATCGTTTAGTTGCGGATTTCAAAACAACATGAAAACAAAATTCAAATTAAAAAAAAAAAGATTAATATCATTATAATTTTGAAAAATACCGGATTTTAAACTAATATATACCTGTTTTCTTTCTTTAAAAAATCCTAAAACTTTTTTAGGTCAGAAGCAACCCACATGCGAGATTTTAAGCTTTGCTAAAAAATGTTACAATTTCAACCAGTCCCAAATTTTTCGTTTTATCGCTACTATTATGTCAGCATAAGAAAAGTTCTAAAAAATGTTAATCAAGAATTCTTTTGAATAGTTTTTAATTTTTCTCAAATAAAATACTTTATAATACCACTCTGATAATTTCTAAAAGCTTGTCGTAAAGTTTCTCAAATAATGTTGATTTCCGTGATAAACGCTTTTAAAAAGGATAAAATGTGCAATTAGAGTGTAACTTCGCGTAATAATCTTCCATTAAGGTTGTGTAAATGCCATCGTGTAAATATATACGGCTGCATTTAGTTTGAATTAGAATTTTTGTTGAATATTAAATATAAAGAAATTTCAAATTTTAGTGGAATATTAAATTTTCTCCAGGCTTCAATTCCAAAAGTGTCTGCAAGCTACTTTAGTGTTTATTGAATAATGGAAGCCTTCAAAACTTCCTTCGAACGCATTACGTCTCTCTATGCTTCCAGAATTTATCGTTTGACCATCTCGATCGAAATTATTGTAAAGATTTAACTTTTCAGTAACATAACTATATATTTTATCATTTTAATTTTTTATTTCAAAGCTTGGATCCGAGCAAAAATTTTATGTAATATTGTAACATTAATGCATAAAAAGTAACATAAGACTGATTAGTCAATGAATTCTCAAGTTCGATCGAGGTGGTAGTTTTAAATTTAAATGTACTCTTAATCACACATATTATACCGGATCAACCACGATTACACGCATGTTGATACGCATACTATATACAATACAGCCGACATAATGTACATATACAAACATTATTCAGTCCTTTTTCTTCCAAGTTAAATTCTTGCTCAGTGTCAGCGAGTTGTCTAGATCTGCAGCCTATTCGATCTATCAGCAAAATCTCTAAAATACACTGAAAAAATAATAACTCATGTTAATGTCGACAAATTTTCATCTAGCTGAGCCGTAGCCCACAGCTGCTGCCTGCACTGCACTGCGCTATCTAAAACACACGTCTAATTCTTTAGTCATTCTGGCGTCATTCTTGGTTACCAATAAATTACAAAAATCTCTTATTTCCAAAACTCAGGGTGTCTGTCTGCACTGATAAATGTCGAGAACGTGTCATTATAAAATATGCATAATGAAATTTATATTACAAGACACATTTTAACTATTTTTAATAAACTGCTTTGCAATATACAGTGCAAAGTTTCATACAGATAATTTATCTTGTTACAATAATCTACATTTTTCGAAATACTTAAATGGACATGTCCTCAGGATGATTGTGGGTTAATAATTCCTATTTTACATATGTTTTAAGCTTTCATCAAAACTAAAAACAATACAAATAATACGGTAAAATAAAATGTTTCTTCGCAGAAGTGTATATTTTCTCTAAAATTGTTGTCACAATGAATACAACATTATAAGGTGATTTTAACCTTCTTTAAGGTATTAAATTTCCTTTTGTGAATTTCAGTTTTATTAAAGGTCTTTTTAATAAAATATTTATATTTACGAATAATATTTCGCTTTCAACAAAATTTTAAAAAATCGTACTGCCTTTAATTTTAATGAAAAATGCTTAAGAACTATACAGAACGTAATAAGAGAAATAAATTTCCGCTTGAGTTAAAAAAAAGAAGTATATTTATCATCAGTAGAACATTTTAACTCAAAAACGTAATAAAAGTTTTTTAATAAAATGAATTTAATAGCCCGAATATTTTTTGGGGAATATTTTTAAAAGTTTTAGTAGACGCCCTAAGGTTAAAGCAGAAACTTAATTGAGGAAAATTAATCCGAACAACTAACTACGAGACTTTTAAAAATGTTAAACTGGTAACATTGATTAATTTATGGAACCATGAGTCACGCCATCTTGCATTATGATTCTTTTTGTCTTTTTCTAATTTGCTAACTTTGTCAATCTCTCGACTGCTCGATGTTACATTCTCGGAATTAATTGGCTCTGATGTGTCCACTTCATAGGGAAATTTATGTCCTATAATTTTCGTGTCTTCTAAAAGAAAATACGGTCGCTTTTCATATTTT
Source organism: Belonocnema kinseyi (assembly GCF_010883055.1). Taxonomy (NCBI): domain Eukaryota; kingdom Metazoa; phylum Arthropoda; class Insecta; order Hymenoptera; family Cynipidae; genus Belonocnema; species Belonocnema kinseyi. The sequence goes on from NC_046658.1 coordinate 35,725,209, forward strand.
CTTTTTGCGCATTAGAGTCCATAATCCAGCCTCCACTAATATATCTGTATGCACTGAGAGGTCTATTGGATAACTTTGGTCTAAAAACAATATCGAGAAAAGCCTTCTGGTTATGAATATATAAGGTACTCTTTCGAAAAGTTGGTTGTAAATGGTTAAAACAAGTTTTTCCAAAGCAAACATAGCATTTGTGAAGAAAATTCTATAGAATATGTTTCGGAAAATTTGAACCAAGACAAAACTTTCTGTCGTGTACACTGCTTTATACAAATAACCGTTTTCATGATATAGTGTTACAAACAATTAAATTTGCACTAAGGTTGACATATTTGCTATTAGGCGATTATCCGCGAAAAAGAGGACTTTTTGCCTGAAAATAATGGGTAAAAAGAGCGATTTCTCAATCGTTGACATGGGCGTTGAAAAATAGCATATTTTTCTCAGTAGTGAGGAAGTGCTATCTACAACTCAGATGGACACTCTGCAAAAGAGTCAATTTTTATCCGTGTCCACTATTTTCAGACGAAAAGATTCGGCTTTTTCGCGTAGATGTTTTACAAAATAGTATATGGCATTCGTGGAGAATATTTCATTGTGAAGTGGCATTCTTTGTGCACTTGCTTCGTTCGCGCGTCACATGAATGCTTCTTCACAATCTACCATTTTACCCACTTGTAGCAAAATATGATATTAAATGCATATTCAAAAAATGCCCTTTTATAACAACTATGTATAAAATATTGCACACATAGTTATTCAAAAAGTCCGATAAAGTAAACGCAAAAAATTCTTATTTTGGTTCAAACTTTCCAAAACCTATTTATAGATTTGTTCTCATAACTACTGTACTTTTTTAAAAATTCGTTCAAATAATTAAAAACAAACATTTCTTAAATATACCCTGGATATTAATGAGCAGGGGGCTATTCGCAACATTTTAAGCCAAAGTTACACTGAAGACCTCTCAGTGCTTATAGGGTGGATTAC
>NC_046658.1:35726295-35727522 GCF_010883055.1 Belonocnema kinseyi
TATCTCCTCCCGAGCACCAGCTGCGATCATCCATTGTAATCTATCTTGAAATTAGGCTCTAACTGATCAGCATGTGCTCAATAACGAAGGAAATTTATACACCTATTTAAATCACTGGTAATGAGCAACCTACCCTACTTATTACCTAGATGATATTCAAAGCAGAAAATTCCATTTTGAAACCTTTCCATGAAAATTCGTCTGACATTTTATAAGATCATTACTTCAAATCCAAATGATTCATTTTTTTCATTAGCGTTCAAAACATTTATTAATATTTATTGAACTTACTTCCTTTCATCTCATGTTAATTTTTCTCTTTTCATAAGAGTGTCTTAGCCGCTACAGGTATTTTATGTAACGAGAGTATGTTTTCCTCGCTAAGTGGGCGACGTTTGAGTCAGCAAAGTAGGTGGTTGTTAATGTCGGGGTACTTTACCGGCATAGGCCGATAAAGTGAGCTTTATTGCCCGCTATACTCTTGTTACATCAAATATGGTGTGTACCGAAGCAGCGAAGCCTTTTTGCAAATTCACGCTTGGCAAAAGTAAAAAAGTTATAAGTGTAATTTACTCGGTACAGTATGTTTATTAAACTAACTTACTTCCACTAAAATGATAAAAAATATAAGTGCAACAAAAAAAGTGTACAGCCTCAAACTCAAGATATAGAACAAGTAGTAGAATTTAATATTTTGGTATCGCTTGGATTCACCACGTTTAGAATTAATTAGAGGCAAATTAATTAAACTGAAGTCAACATGCATTATTGTGATAAAGAAATGACGAAGTTTTAAAAATTCTATATGCTGCTGCATTTTTTTAGTTTGTTTTTTTTTTAAAAGTGAAGTCCGTAAAAATGTAATCAAATCCAATGATATCCTGCACTGCCTCATCTATTGTTTACAGAAAAATATTAAGCATTATTTCATTTTATTTCTTACGATGGATTGATGCTGTATTTTTCATAAAAAAAACGATTAGTGTCATTTTTTGAATCTTTTTACGTTATTTACTTTTTCTTTTCAAAGATACGTCACTTTGTAATCATCCTACATACTTTCAACTGAATTTAATATGAATACAATAATTGCATTTAAGGTAAACTAATTCCATTTATATGACAAAATGAATGGAAGGATGGAATGAAAATTTAATTTTCAATTTAAATTTGACGAGCATAAACTTGATCGAATTTTTGTCCTTAAAATGGTTTGAAAATACTTGA
>NC_046658.1:35727622-35748068 GCF_010883055.1 Belonocnema kinseyi
ATAGAAGATTTCAAAGGATTCGTATCTGAGCAGCTGGTGCCCGACAAGCGTGTATGTAGCCGTGTTATACTAAGGTATACCATGTGTGTGAAAGCTTATGGCTAAAAGTGGCTAAAAGGCAAAGTATGCATGAGCGTGGTGTGCGTGTGTGTAGAAGTCAACTGGAGGTGGTCCCCCGGAATGGAATCGGCGGAAGTCGACCCTTGAGCACTATGAGCGCAGGTGGCAGTCTGGGCCGAGGAAGTCGTGCTCTTCATCTGCCGCATCATCAGAGCTCTCTCTCGGCGCTCCATATGACATCCAATAATCACAGCAGCACAGTGGACAGGCGAAGATCCAGTCTCAGGGTAATGTCAAATCTTTCACACCCAGCTTATATTTTACGTATGCATATCCTCGCACGAGCCCATATCGAACATAGAGCATTGGATAAATCAGCCTTTTCCCATATTAATCCTTTTTCTCACAGCTCAAAGTCAGATATAGAATAAGGATGTCATGGTAGTCAACATATGATTCCATCACCTTCGTAACAATGTATTCCTGTTAGAATTTTTCTCAAGGCATCAAGGACCTCTGGCTGATTACCTGTTTTTCATCAGCATTGAGGAAGTAGAATTTGCATCATTCTTGAATGTTGAGAAATTTTCCAAGCCTGGAAGAAAATAAAATATTGCAAAATCTGAGAAACCGGGAGAATTGGCTTGGCAGCTTTATCCCTGCTATGTAACCTCGAATACTAGTCAAGTTCGAGAGAAAGATAAACCTTGCTTAGAGAGAATTTACATAGCACGCTTCAGTGTAGTTTTTGGTTTCTATGAATTTGAAGGTACATTTATAGAAACTTTGACATAAATAGGTACATTCCAAATAGAAATTTCTAGAAATTTTACCTTGAATATAAGCTGAATTTTATTTTCTGAGCTGCCTACTGCCTATTTTTGGCTTCAAGTGATATGAAATATAGCTTCACTTGTATGTAGAAAATCGAATTGCTAAGTTACAATGAACCTTCCAAAGCATCCTTCCATATTCAAATATTCTTCACGAGCATAATAATTATTTTGATATTTAATTCATCAATTCTATTATCTGCATGCAATTGCATGTCATTTAGCTTATCAAACACGCTTGCCAAGGAACAACTAGCATTTTGCACGCCACTGAGTGGAAGAAAGTTCGCAAGCCATATCTACAATCATAATTGTACAGCATATCAAACTGCCAAAAAATACCAGATTTTTTGGGAAAAACTTGAAACAAACATTATACATAGGTACTTAAACATAGAAACTATTTTTGGAATTTTTATCAACCTTTTTCCTACTCTTTCATGCTGAAGTTTGCGAACTTTAAACCTACACGCTGTGAGCTATAGGCTCGTAGAGTGAATAATAATTTTGCTGCGAACTGCGGATTGAACATTGACATCAGACTTTTTTTATCTGAGAAAAGTTTCAGCATAAAAAACATCATACATGCTTCAATCATTCGTTAATTTTCTACGCCAGCCTGATCCTCTCCAAATAAGTGGTCTGTTCCATAAAATTATGGGAAAGATCAACATCATAACCCAATTTCTAATATTTACTTCAATGTTCTAAATATCTATAGAATTTATACAAATCTGAGTTATGTGTACGTGACAGAAAACTATTATTGAGAAATTGAATAAACTTCACTAAAAAGTCGATTTGATGAAGATACTGTAGGTTTGAAAACAATGATTGATTATGATTAAAGATAATGGCAGAAAGAGTATCTCAATGTTCCGATAACTTTTCAAAGTGTACGTGATTTATTTATTTATAGTATCAACCGATTTTTACAGTGTGTTGAATTTTAAATATTTCAAATGCAGAATTTTGTGTCTTTTTGTTATCAAACAAATATTTTTAAATTGGATTGCAGTCGTTAATGATTGTAATATCTAAGAAAAAATTTGAAAGCTTTTTAAACTAGTTTTAAAACAGTATAAATGTATCAAGGTACAGCATACAAGATTTATAGAAACACAAAATATAATTTGTATTTTAAATATTTGTTACCAAAGTAATATTTAGCAATTATTTTACATTCCTAAAAAGCAGGGGTTCTAAAACTTAAGCAATAGGAGATAACGATAACAATAATTAGGACTTAAGATTAATTAATGTTAGATAACTGAAATAAAAGTAAATCAGCGAAGGCTTTTGAAGGTACTAGAAAGACTGAATGATACAAAAAGCCTCTGGGCAAGCACAATATTATGAAATATACTTTATAGAAGTAACCATAAACGATTAGTATTGAGCAACTACTGATAAATGGAAATTTGCCATAATTAATTGTAAACTTTGTAGTCTTCTTATATGTAAGTTAATTAGGTAGTCAAATTCTTATATGTCTGAAATTGTAAACATTGTACAATGTACATATGCAGTCATACTTGTAGCTTCCTTATATATAATGTAAGATATGCAACACTGGTTTACTGAGTCAATATGTACCAAGTATGTACTTAGGTATACTGGAGCGTAATTATTGCATTATTATGTATCAATACTGCATTATATATTGCTCCATAAACGAGCATGAGGCAGATACGAAGATTGTTGTAAATATATTATGTGATTTCAATGTGGATGAAAGTGTGGGTTCTTATATTTCATCCCTGCTATACTTTTCGTGGCGGAGTTTCCAGGTATGCGTCACTATACTAACATTTTCTTTCTCATTGTCTTTAGAAATATTCTTCTTTTGCTTAAAAGTTTGGAAAAAGTTTTACAATTTTTCTGAATAAATTTCTTCATAATTTCAAACCTAATCATACTCAATTTATTTTTATTTCCTTCTTTTGAGTTCAATGTACTATTCTCTTAAATTATTATCAAAAACATATTACACTGTTAAAAATTTCGGTTGGAAACTTCCACTACATGTATTGGAAGTTTATTTCCGAAACGTAAGGTAACGCTGCAATACACAATGTTGTAGTTTCAAAATTCTGGCATTGGTATGGTACCTTGCATGTCTTGGAATTTCATAATACAAGTCTAGTAGCTGGATATCTCGACACCTGTTAAAGAGAAAAATTAGAACAGCAAATGTAAATCATTTCTGCGAACACTTGTTCCTGGCAAACAAATTTCTGCCCGCGTGAAAAAAGTTTTCATGGCTCAAGCATGGCGAGAAACTTGGAAATATCTGTCTAAAGCATGGTTCACGGCTGAATGGCAGCATGGCGCAAGCCTTGCTCCTGACCGTTTTCCATGCTTAGGACACGCTAAACATAAATGAATATTCTTAAGAACATGTAAGTGTCAGGGAAAATTAGCCTGCATTAAAAAGGAAAATATCAGGTTTGCCAACAGCCGACACGTCTCTAAAGGGTAAGTTCGCTACCCGAGCGCGACCTAGTGCGCCCGGGTACTCGACTGACCATTTGGAACTGTTTTCATTATTCACAAAATGTAAAGTTTGAAAATGTTCTCGTCGAATACGTATTAAACTACATGTTGCTCGACCTAGTGCACCCGGATCGTTGACTCACCGTTTTAAGTAATTTTAGCTGTTGGTAATTTCCTTGTGTACAACTTTCGTCTTGTAAACTCTCTAATACATGGATTGGAATGCTGGACGATGACTTCACGATTTACAACACTTACAATACATGTATTGCAATTTCGTCATTCCAATACTATGGTTGCAATTTTACCTTACGCTTGTATTATAGAATTCTGGTAGATTTGTGGTAGAACTACAACATTTTTAACAGTGTAGATACAATCTTTGAACATAAGTTCTCTAAAGCTAAGTATGGGAACAATGATAAACGCGTCCGAAATATTAGGGTTTGCAGGTATTCGTTTGATTTTAATGAAACTTGATAAAATTATAGTGATATATAAGAGACATTGGAATTTTCTTAAATTATCGATATTTCGAAAACCGTGTTGCATTTCAATGATGTTCAAGAATATCACAGATGAAAATTTTGCGCTTTAAGATAACAACTCAATACATTTAAAAACTGTCTAGGATCACGGTTCTTCGGTATTATAGATTTTTCGGTCTCGCTTTTTTCGAGATAACTTTTTTTCTAGTTCATAATGAAATATAAAGAGGGGAAGCTAGAAAGGGAAATGGGTGATTTTAAAAATATCCCCTCGTTCTTTCCAACTGCCCTTCAATTCCATTTCGCCCTATCTTTTCGATCTTTCTTTTATTTTTAAAATGCATTCTTTTTTTAATAATTATGGGGTAACTTCCGTAATGTAAAAAAATTTTCAAAAATATTTTGAGCCTCAAATATTTCTTATGAAGTACTATGCTATCATCAATTTATATTCAAATTTAATTAACTCTTGCAATTCCTTATATTTTTGATAAGCGGGAATCCAGAGAAGTGTCCTGGGAGGGGGGCAGAAAATTGTATAGGCATGTTGTGTTTATACACATTAGGGCGTATCGAAAAAAAAGTTGTTTGCGCGAAGTTCTGATAGAAATGAAAACTTTCTTTTGGAAGTCAAAAACACTCCCCTAAAGTTTCATAAAAAAAATTCCTTCCGTCTCCGCAACGTAGATATAGCTGAAAATCACAAGAAACGAAGCACCTCTTCAAACTTGAGCGGCAAAAGTTTTTTGTTCAGATTTAAATGATCAAAAAAAAATAGTTCAAAGCAATTGGATTTATACTTGTATAGCGATATTTCCATTAAAATATTTTTTACCCTCCCTAATTGACTTTAAAGTTTCAAAAAATCGAAAAAAGTCGACTTTTTCGCTATATTCTTAGATTCATGGAAAATTTCGCGACTATTTGACTATATAATGTGTGATGCACGTTAATGACATTAAGGTGATTTTTATTAACTTTGAATTACAAGAAAATAATTAAAATTGATATATTGCTCTTTATTGTCAATAAAATTAATTTTCGGTCTATAAATGATCAGAAAAAATATGTCGAAGCAAGTGGATTTGTACTTAGGTAGCAAACAATTATTCAAATATCTTTTACCTTACCTAAGGGACCTTGAAATTTCAAGATATCGAAAAAAATCTACTTTTTCGCTTTTTTCTTAGAGTTACGGCAATTTTTTCGACTATTTGACCATAAAATGTCTGATATACGTTAATAAGAATGTATTTTCAATATTTTACACCAATAATATATGAAGAATGTCGATATTAAAATCATTTTTATTGATTTTGGATTACGAGGAAACATCTAAAAGTAATATATTGCTCTTTATTTCACAACAAAATTAATTTTTGGTGTCTAAGTGAGATAAAAATGTTTTCGAGTGTACCTAGATTTATACTTTTATAGTGAGGAGGTAATTTAAATAATTTTTATCTGCCAGAATAACGCAGAGGATTAAAAAAACCTCAGAGGAGGAAGCTTGCCAAGATGCGGATCTGACTTCTTTCACACACCTTTCCACTGTTTGAGTATGGCATGGAAGATGAAAAATGTCTTTGGAAATAAGATGAGTTACGTCCTTCGTTTTGAATTCGGTGAGATTTTCCATTGTCATCGATCTACTTAATGGCGGTTCCGAAATTTTTCACTTCACCCAGTCTATAAGTTCCGCGTAGTCTTTTGTGTCAAAATTCAACAAAGGATCCTCGAATTTCCTTAATTTTTATTTCCCAGTTGATTGTCTCGCAGAAATTATTCGAGACACTGCGAACTTGCGGATTTTCTGCCTTTCGTCACATAGAATAGCGAGAAGAAGATTTTCTGGGAGAGCAAATTAGGCTTGAATACATTCAGCGAGATCTTCCTTCAAATACGCACTCAAAGAAATGCTTTTCCAGAAATATTTCGAAATATCTTTAATAGATGGTTAAAACTTAATTTTTAAATACATTGGGACATATACTCTTGTGATGAATTAAACTGAAACTCTTAATTCAGATGATGGATTCTCTGTCCCAATGTAAGTTCGAAGAGTTCTACTTATTCTAATCAACAATCTGGTGTGCAATAATTTCCCTGGACTTTCTCGAGTAAGATCTTCAGAACGCTCTCCTTCTTTGATAGCATTCCATATATTTAGCAGGTACTTTTGATCAGAACTAAGATAATAGGTGTCAACTGCAGAAGAATTTGGACTCTCGGCAGCATCGAATTTTACAGCCGTAAGTTCTTCACAAGAAGCTAAGTTTTTCCGATTGGACCAGAAAAATCGTTAGTAACAGAAGTTCCTCCATTAAGTTTTATAAACAAAGCTTTGAATGGCAGCTCATTACCATGAAGCTGACACACTTCATTGTAGCTATTTACCCAATTCTAATTCTAGCAATCGAATTATACCTGTGTGTTTACCAGTGTTCGTAGGAAAGCCATCACAATTCACGCAATCTAGATTGGAGGTATTAATTTCTTTGTTAAAGAAAAACTGAAGAATGTGTCTTAAGTAAGTTCTTCCTGGTTCTTGAATGAGAGAAATATGTTTTTCTCGAAGAAAAAAGCCTTAATTTCTGATGCCAACGAGAGCTGCTCTTTCTGAAGTTTATGACGAATTTTTTTTCTTTCCCGATAGAGTTTACTCTTATCAAAAACTAAACCGTTTACTTCCGGAATGTACTTATTCACGTCGTGTAAAATTGCTGAAGCCAGTGAAGCAGCAGCCTGTATCCGATGCCGCATCTGCCACAGACTTTTAAAAATGTTGGACAGTTTAATCTTGTCTCATCCGTAAATTTATTCCAATAAGGGACCCATACATCCTCAACATCTTCTTCGGCGGGCTGGTAATCGTCTTTTACATTGTCATCCATAATCGAGCCACAGTAAGACCTATCACCTTTAATTTTCACCTTCTCACGCTTTCTTTGTATAACTTCTTCACTTCGATCTTGAAGTACATTAATCATCAAACGCTTCGACTGTACTTAATGATAATCTGACTGTTCCGAATCAAATTTCGGAAGAGACGTAAATGATATTCCCATTTGCCTGGAAGATCGCTGATCTGGGAGAAACATTCTGGCAGTTTCAGAAAGATCGATCTCACAAGTGCATGAAGCATTATCACACTTACAAGCCGCAATATCAAATAACTTTGATTTATTTGCACGAAAAGCATTTAATTTGCTTTTGTACTAGGAATTATCTTTATCTCTTCCATGCGACTTTTTCAATTTCTTTAACTTTTCTTGATCTGTTAGATTCTTTTTCAGTTCGAATTCTTTCGCATTCGAAAAAATACTATCTCGTTACATCAAAGTCTGTAGGTAATCTCCAGTTACTTAACTCACTGTATATTCCAATGATTGGGCATTCGCTTAACAAATCCATTGTTCAAACTCAAACCACTAAAAAATCACATACGATGTTTACTGAATTCCATGCGAAAAAGAAATTCTTTTTCAGAAAAAGGGGCTAGGAAAACTAAAATGTAAACAAAAGCCTGATGAGCCGTGGTGAACTGGTAAAATGTAAACAAAACGTTGATGCATTTAACAATTAGAGTGAACCATGTTTGTTTTGATTCTGGGGATTAGCGAGCGGACCGTGAAGGCATCAAAATATCATCTAATATTAAAAAATTTAATATTTTAGATTTTGCTAATGTCAGAAATCAGCATAAAAGTCATACTTTGGTAATTTAATGACATTATAACAAGCTAATATATGTTCCGTCAATTTTTTATATTTCTTTTTTGTTCAGAATTTATTTGAGGAAATATATAATACTAATGTGATGGTCACACGGTTGATAACTCATATAACTTTAAGAAAATAACGAAAAAATTCAATTATGTTTTTTAAATCATCTACGTTATTCTGGCCGGTTACAAATTATTTAAATTACCTTCTCAATGTACAAGTGTAAATCTAGGTATACTCGAAAACATTTTTACTTTATATAAATACCGAAAATTAATTTTTTTGTGAAATAAAAAGCAATATATCACTTTTAGATATTTTCCTGTGATCCAAAATCAATAGAAATAATTTAAATATCGACATTCTGCATATATTATTGGAGTAGCATTTTGAAAATACATTTTTCTTAACATATATCAGACATTTCATGGTCAAATAGTCGAAAAAGTTGCCATTACTTTAAGAAAATAGCGAAAAAGTCGATTTTTTTCTCGACATTTAAAAATTCCAAGGTCATTTAGGTAGGGTAAAAGATATTTGCATCATTTTTTGCTATCTAATTACAAATGAACTTGCTTCGAAATATTTTTTCTGATCATTTATATACCGTAAATTAATTTTATTGACAAATCAAAGAGCAATATGTCAATTTAAATTATTTTCTTGTAATTCAAAGTAAAAAAAATGATTCTAATGTTAAGATTCCTTGTATATTATTGTTGCAACATATTACAAATACATTCTGTTTTAACGTAAATCACACATTATATGGTCAAATAGTCGAGAAATTTACCAGGAATCTAAGAATATAGCGAACAAGTTGACTTTTTTCGAATTTTTGAAAACTCAAAGTCTCTTAGGGAAGGTAAAGAATATTTTAATAGAATTATAACTATATATGTATAAATGGACTTGCTTTGAACTTTTTTTATTGATAATTTAAATCTCAAAAAAATTTTGGTGTTCAAATTTGAAGAGGTGCTTCGTTTTGTGTGATTTTTAGTTATATCTACGATGCGAAGACCACAGGCATTTTTTAATATAAAAATTTAAGGGAGTGTTTCTGACTTCCCAAAAAAAGTTTTCATTGCTATGAGGTGAGTTGGAAAATGTTGGGCGTGGAGGCCGTTTCACCACCATTGTACAGGGAGTTCAAAAAGTTCCCGTACTTTTTTTCCAGCCATTATTTTTCCTTGCGATTATGAATTTTTGTTTTTTTCGATGGTTTTATTGAATTCCTCGTGTAATTTTGTCCCTAAAGAATGTTCTAATAACATCTTAATTTCAATTACGTGTGTGCTATGGATCGTAAAAATGTACACATCGCTTTTGTCCAGCTGCACAAGTCGAGAATGAAGACGGCAGATATCGTCCGGATAACTGGTTTTAAGAAGCAAACTGTGTACGACGCCGTCAAACGCAGGACCATTTCGCTCGCCCCACCACCCACGCAAATTTAACTTTTTTTCGTCCTAATATTTAGTGCGGAGTTTGTTCAAATTTGTACAACCAAAATTAGAATTTGTGCATCACCGAAAGTACCTTATTTCTCAGAAAAACACTGGCGAGGCCAGCGAAACGTTTCACAAATTCGAATTTTGGTTGTACAAATCTAAACAAATTCTGCACTAAATATTTGACCGAAAAAAAGTTAAATTTGCGTGGGAGGTGGGGCCAGCGAAATGGTCTTGTCAAGCGCTATAAAGAACCCGAAGGCACTGTGGATCGTCCTACTAGTGGTCGTCCGATTACTGTCACGACCCACGTGAATGTGCAGAAGATCCGTAGTCGCGTCCAACGAAAATCGTCGCCAGCTGTTCAAGAAGGGCCATCAGAAGACTGCGGCAGCGAAAACTATCGGTCGAAGCCATTCTCCTGCCTCCGTTATGGTTTGGGCCGGAATCCGTACCACAGGGAAGACGCCGTTGATTTTCATCGACAGAAATGTCAAAATCAACGCTGCGATCTATCAACAGCAAGTCCTCCGCGAAGTTTTGGAGCCTTCGGCAATGCAGCGCTTCAGCCCAGATGGATTTGTGCTTTGACAAGATTGGGCGCAGGCACATTCAGCTCGATCCATGATTGCCGTTTGCGAAGAGTTGTTTCCCGGTTTTTGAGGCAACAACGTTCGGCCGCCAAACTCACCGGACCTGAACCCGATGGACTATTCGGTGTGGTCCATCTTGGAACAAAAAATCTCAGGAACTCGTTACGCCACCGCAGACGCTTTTAAAACGGCTCTCATCTGTGCTTTGGACATAATTACGGTAGAAGAGTGTGTGAACATTGTCGGAAATCTTCGGACGCGACTTCGCAAATTTATTGAAGTCAAAGGGGGGAATTTTTAACATTTGATGTAATTTTCTTTACCTACATTTCTTTTTATTGTTTTAATCAATCTTTTGGTTCTGTATATATTGCTTTTATTAGTTTCTCGTAGAAAATATGGGCTGTTCAATTACCTAAGAAAAGTACGGGAACTTTTTGAACACCCTGTAGATCCGTGCCTGATATCTTATGACTAAGTATACATACTAGTCATAAATATTTGTCTTCTTTTTTCGATTTATAATTCATATTTACCTAACAAAGCGGACTGGAAATAAAATTTCTTTATGAGAGGTCCATTTCTTATTCTTCATAGTATCTATCATGGAGTAATAGTAAAGAGACCAAACAGTGTGTCGGAAATTTGGTAACCATTTTCCCGCACATATTTCGGCGGAGGACGTACGCTGACTTGTAAAGTTTCGCCTCCTTTACCCTGCCGATGAAAACGCACTGAAAAAGCAATAAAAAGACACTAGTCAGTGCTGATCCAGTGCTCTTTCTTCAGCACTACCTGTACCGCTAGTTTTCTATACCTGAGTTCCCTTTTAAGTGTCTATTTAAATTTTTAAACAGCTATTTTAACCTAATAAATATAGTCTGTGAGGTCATTGAAAATATGTGTTAGTAGTGTTTACTACTGCTGTCCAATGTAAAAACCTAGCAAGTGACTTTTTCCATAGGGGTTATTTTCTCCTGCGCATGTATCGGAAAATATTTACTATGGCAAATTTAATACCAGGGGTGTTAGTTGAAATTCGCCGGTTTTTTCAATAAAGAAAACACTCAATCCTCAAGGGAATCTCAAAAACATTTTATTCAAAGTATTGACCATTGGATTCTACACATTTTGCCCATCTTTCAGGCAAATCATAGATGCCATTCCAAAAAAACTTTTTCTCTTTCGAGGCAAACCATTCGACGAGACAATTTTCGACTTCTTCAAAATTGACGAAGCGCTGCTCTGCGAGTGAGTGTCCTATCGATGCGAAAAGGTGATAGTCGGACGGGGCGAGGTCTGGAGACTACGGCGGGTGCGATAATATTTCCTAATTCAATGCTTTTAATGTGTTCTTCACCACTTTAGCGGTATGAGACAGTGCGTTGTCATGTTGTAGGATAACTTTGCCATGTCTTTGAGCCCGTTCCGGCCGTTTTTCGATCAACGCATGATACAAATTGATAATTTGTTATCGGCAACGATCCGTATTCACCGTCTCACCAGGTTTTAATAACTCGAAGTACACCACACTACACTGGTCCCACCAACACAGAGCATTGTCTTACGGCCAAAGCGATTTGGCCTTGGAGTCGATGGACCGACCTCATCAGGTGAAAGTCATGATTTTTTCCGCTTCGGGTTTTCGAAATAGACCAGTTAAAAAGGATTAAAAATAAAAAATTAAAATTTGTAAAATTTTGAAATTATCTAAGAGAAGGTTAGAAATTCAGAATCTACGAGTTTCGGTTATTTCAGATATCAAACTTTTTGTTTTGGATGTTAAAATATTGGAATGAATAAAACGTATCTCGCAAATGGAATGAGATACGCCAAAACAGACAACATTTTTTAATTTAACTTCAAAGTATTATATTAGTTATATAAGTTATAATTATAAATATGTATAATGAGAAAGTTCATAAATTAAACAAAAATGTTAATAATTTGAAGAAAATTCTAGAAAGGGAGTTGGTTTGTTTGCGGCCTGGTACTGTAATCACTCTTCCTGCATGGTACGTGACAAATACGATAGTACAATCATATAACCGTCCCATCACTTCTCAGTGCCGTTTAGGTGCTGAAAATCAGCACAAACAACCACGGAAACAGCACTGAGGGCCCAGTGCCGTTCACCAGTGCTGTTTAATCGGCAGTTTAGAGTGGAATATCTGCGACTAAATTTCTGAAATTATATCATTTTTTACTTACTGTATTCTCCGTAATGTTTTATTTTCTCGCTTTATGCGAATGAAGTCCAAATCAAATTCACAAAAATACAATGTCCCATCTCACAACAAAACACTAGCAGTTGTCAATTCTCAACTCTCGCAGATATTTCACTCAAAACGAAGCGAAACTTTACAATTCAGCGTACGCACTCCCTTGAACTGTATCCGAAAATTCGAGGTTCATTTTTCATTCGCGCGCACGGTCTCCTTACTATTACTCCATGGTATCTGTTAACATAGGCAAAGTTTCAAAATCCTAATATAAATCAGCAATTGCATCCTATCAAATTGTAGTAATTGTCCCAATAATTCAACCATTGTAGTAACAGTTCTGCAATAATTATATTCGTAGCAGCTTCTCTTAATTTCTCTTTGCCAAGAATTTCACGTTTCCTATAATTCAAGTCATTCTAGCTTCAATCAATGATTCTAAGAGTTTGAATTGCATTTTTCCGCTTTCAGGGTTCACTCAGCAGAGCATTCGGTCTGCGACCAAGAAGTGAAAAAGCCTCACCATCCTCTTCTTCGGACACCGGAAGTCTTGCCAGTCAGTACATGAGCAGCATCCGCAGTAATTCTCCGCCACCTCCTCAACTTCCACCCCGACCAGCTTTGATGGCTGGAAAAAAGCATCGTAGGGTTAAGAGCATTGGAGACATCGAATACATAAGCAGTGCTGCAGTTAGTACACCTGTCTGACAAGAGGGAAGGCCCCACCATTTGGGGCCTTATCGGAGCTTGAGTGAACGTGGCTACTCTTCAGCCTCCTATTCTTCACAATACGGATCATATTCAGGCTACAGCAATGTAGTTTCTAGTGATTACTATCAGTATCAACCTTCTGGAAATGCGTATTATCAATTGCAAGGCGGATGTTATTCACCTCAGAACTCAGGACTACCTTTTTCTGGAGTTCAGAGGTATGGAAGTCTTGCTGAAGAAGCCTGGCCAGCCTCGAAAGATGAAAGACCAGTTTCAACTGGTATTTCGAAAAACTTCTCAAGAACATATTTGGCTTAGGTTTTTCTTGAAATTTATGCGACTGCTAAAAGGTACCGATTAGCTACTAGTTAATGAAGAGACAATTGGATTAATCAGGTTTTATGCGGGCTTCACAAATTTTATTCATCTGGCTTATTTATCTCATTTGGAGTTTAAATAATATATTTTGTAAATTAAAAATTCAAAACCTTAGATCAATGCATTCTTGAGCTGCTAAAAATGTAACACTTATTATTTTTGAAGACATTAACATTTTATTTCAAATTAACTTCATGTACCGTTTTAGAAATCTGAAATGTTCTGCGAATTCTACACTCAGAAAAAAGTTTCTTGTATTCAAAGAAAATCTCTTTGAATAAAAGAAAACTCTTAATTGGCTCTCAGTCAAAGAAAAGTTTATTTAATTGAAAGAAAGTTCTTTTGATACGAACAAAAAGCACCCCGCACAATTAATATTAAAATCCGGCCCCGGTCAAATTGGCTGAAATTACAATATAATATAGTTCAAAACCTCCTGATCAAAAAATCCTAATGGGTACTAATCCAAAAAAATCCAAAGTTTTTGAGATAGGTGGGTCTGAACGCAAAAAATATGGCCACAAGCGAATCTAATGTCCCCTTTGAAACTTAAAAATGAGGTGCAGATTTTTCAATAAACTGTGGTCAGCACAATCACTGAAAATACTAGAAACACTGGTAAGACCAGTCCAGCTAATAAACGCAACAAAATGGCGCTGTCCTTGTAATAATAGGCAAAATCATGGCAATCATGGCGCTGCCCTGGTAATGTAAATACTGTTCGAAATAATAAAAGTGGAAGATAGTTTAGTCAATGAATACAAGACGGTAGATCAGTCCAATTACCAAAGGGAAAGCCCCAGCTACTAAAGGCAATGTAATGCGACTGACATGGCAATGTGAAGATTTTTCAAACTAATCAAGGCATTCTGGACTACCAAAGATATTTTGTAGCCCAGATAATTAAGACAAGACTATATGTTAGTACAACCAACAAAGGCTAGACATGTTATTAGTCTAGTCAGTTAAGACAAGACTGATCTACAGTCTTGTATTCATTGACTGAACTGCCTTCCACCTTTAATATTTCGAACAGTATTTACATTGCCAGGACAGCGCCATGATTTCGCCTCTTATGACCAAGACAGCGCAATTTTGTTGCTCTTATTAGCTGGACTGGTCTTACCAGTGTTTCTAGTATTGTCTGTGATTGTGCTGATCACAGTTTATTTCAAAATCTGCACCTCATCTTCAAGTTTCAAGCGGGACATTAGATTCGCTTGTGGTGATATTTTTTGCATTCAGCCCCACGTACCTCAAAATTTTTGGATTTTTTGAAATTGTACCCATTAGGATTTTTTGATCAGGAGCCTTTGAACTATATTATATTGCAATTTTAGCCAATTTGACCGAGGCCGGATTTTAATCTAAATTGTGCGGTGTCCTTTCTTTGGTTCAAAGAAATGGTTTTTTGTTCCAATTAAAATTTTTGTTTGATTTAAAATTATTTTCTTAATTTTGACGTTACTTTTGGTTGAATAAAAAAAAGTATTTTTAAAGTATTCTAGAATCTTCTAGGATATCCTTGAAGTGTGTGATATAATCTGGCATTTTCTGGAATTTTCTATAATTTTGTTTGCCATTCTGGGAAAGGTTCCAGAACATTCTGTCAAAATTCAACAGTATTCTTGATAGTGGTCGAAGTTATTCTCGAAATACGTTAGAGAACAACAAAATTAAGCTGTGTTTAAGACTTAAAATTAACTTAAAGTTTTTTAGAGATCGCAGTTATATATGTCTAATACAACGGAATAATTCAGTTGTCACTTGAATTCAAGTGCAAATACATCGAAATTTGATGTGGCTAAATCTTCGAATGAAGAAACTAATTGTGTGTAATTTTGAAAATTTCTAAAATTCTCAGCGATTTCTGTTTCCGTTTCAGTAGATACCTTTTGTGCAGTGAATGAATTCGAATTAGCCATAATAAGCCTGATTTAGATTTATAATGAAAACAATTTTTAGTATCAATTTTAAGTTATATTGTTGTTAAAGCTCTAGGTAGACAATAATTTTTTTACGATTGACCGATCCTTTCATTCCCCAGGTTTAACTATTTTATTGATTAATATTTCTTATATTTATTGGCGTGTTTCGGTAAAATTAAAAAAGTAATTTTTGTACAAATTTAACAGTATCAACCTACTTATCAGGAAAGTGTGGCAACGAAACTAGTAAGTTGTGTTAGAAAATAATTATAAGAGAGAAAACAACAGATATCGAACTGAAGAACTGAGTATCAGGTGAACTTTGTTATTTCATTAATAATTCTTGAAAGCGAAGGTCTTGATTACTTAAAAAAAGTAAATTGCCATAAATAGAAGTGATTGTCGAGTCTTTTTTTAAATAGTCGAAAGACAGTTTAAAAAAACTCGAAAATCACTTATATTCATGAAAATTTAGTTGAAATTTTCCCCTAAAATAGCTATATGAAGAGATGAAAAGGACTTAATTTCAAGATACGAAAACTGTATCCAAAAAGTAATTAACATATATAAAGTTTGGGACCAGACATTTCCTAAACTGCGACCTTAATTCGACCTGAAAATCTCGATTTTCGCAATTACCTCCAAAAATTAGCATAATCTCAGTAAATTTGAAAGAAGTTGACAAGTGTTTATTTCAAATTTTGTAATAACATTATTTAAATTTTACATTGACACACTGAACATGATTTTAGCAGTATTTTAAAAGGATCCTTGGACTCATGATGCAATTTTTTTTTAAGTCCAACTTTACTATTTTTGATCAAGGGGTGTAAAATATAGAATCAAGTATTTTAGGGTTTTTGACGAAGTTAGAGGTTGATACGAAAATAAGAAACAATCATTTACAATTAGGAGAATTATGTATATAATTTAGTTGAATGCAAACTGAAAATATTATGCAGAGTTTAATTGTTCAGTGTAAATACACTTAGAAAGATTTAAAAACGTTACATTCCACTCGCTTTTTCGAAGGAAAATTAAATTAAACGAAGAGTAAAGGGACAGAGCACTAAATATATGTTAAATATGGAAATACGTTTATCCCTTTGGTCCTATCATATTGCAGTCTATTTCCTTCAATAGAAGGTCCGACTCTCTATAAAACTTTATCAAAGAAACCCAAATGCAAATCTTTATGCATATCACAAATCATATATTAATACTGATTCTGAAAATGATTCTGTTAAAAGAATTATATCAATTTAGTATCATACTTTTAAAAAAATAACGTACTTCCGTGGATGTACTGATCCTCTTCATGTGGATACATGCAAGTCATAAATGTGACAGTGTTGGGGAAGTTACTTCAAAACATAATATTAGTTCAATCAAACCATCTTGTTCAATTCTTTTCCTCTTTTGTTAGATACTTTCCACTGATATGATGATCAAATAAAAATTCTGGCTACAACTATTAACTGATTGGGATTTTTTATGAAGCCAATCGGATTTTCAAAAGAATTGCCGAGCTCGATTTTTAAAAAAAGTTTTCAATTTTTTTAAATCCAAAAATATGTTGAATACGTTACTATATTTTCAATTCGAGCTTCTTTAAAATAATGTAGAGATTTTTTTAATTTTCTTGCATTTGGCAGTCACATTAGGTTAAAATGATATATAATTGAACCGCTGTACAATAATCAAAATTTTGTAACACAAATTTCATAAAACATGCACTATCATATAACGAAGCTGACGATATTTATAGAATTTCAAAGAATTGTTACTAAAAATTCATAACGATTTTTGTTTTTCTCATGGCCTAAATTACATATTGAAAGTTTCAAACGCTTCGGGTGTCGTATGAAATGTGTACCTTAAAGAGGAATAGCAGATGGCTGATGATAGGTTAGAGGTACCAGTGAATCGGAAAAGTGATTATTTTACGATTCACCAAGAAATATTTCGTTATCGATTAAAAAACGACGGTTAATCGTAGTAATACTATTGGGATCCGCTGCGGTTCGATACGCCATCTATTTGTTCAATGCGGCCAAAATGTAAACTCGCGAAACCATGAGGTAGGATTTTGAAGATGCATTTTAATTTGAGCTTAACAATAATTTTTTAATTTTTTTGCGTAGTTTAAACTACTAAGTGGATTAAAACAATTAAGATTTATAGGAAACTAAGTGTTACATATGTGTAATTTTCATCGTATACAACGAAAAAACACGATTTATGTTTAAACTGTTTTTGTAAAAAAAAAACCGTTATTTTAGTATATTATATATGTTTAAACATATTATAAGCTTCCATTAACTTACCTTGACAAAAAAGTGAACGTAAAATAAATTTTGATTACTTTATACATAAAATATTTACAATCGAAAAAATTATATAGGGTGTTAAAACTTATATAATATAGTAAAATAATTATTTTCTTGACGAAAACAGTTTTAACAAGAAATGTGTTTTTTCACTGAATACGAGAAAAACTCTACATTAAACACTTAGATTCGGAAAAATATTAATTTTTTTTATTCACTTAATGTTCTAAACTAGTAAACACAGTGCTAAAATTGATTTTAAGCCCAATGTAAAATGCAACTTAAAAATGCTACTTGGTTTCACAAGTTCGCGACAGTGGACAGTCCTAACTTATCTGCATTTTCCTATTCAAATTTACTTGCAGCCACTTCCCATTCACTACAATTAAGTAATGAAAAGCGTAATCAGCATTATACAATTCATCGGGCTGCATCAAACATCAATCGTATGATGCAGATTCGTTTCTGTAAAAGGGAACCTGCACTTCTTCATTCAGTTTGACACCCTTCAAACTCCATTTCATTGAGAACTTGAAACGATTCATGCGTTTCTTCTGTCAATCGTTAATCACGAATTGAACTTCATTTAGTTTTTTGAGGTTATGTTGTCCTATTCAGAATGTCTTAAAACTGTAGAACGAGTATATCTCCGAATGTGGCTTAGCAGATTTAATTAATTCCAAATAGCTGTCCAATTTAAAGAGTCCCAAAACAATTGAAATGCAACTTTGTCAATCTGGAATTTTAAGGGCATCTGATACTTACAGTTCTCCGGCTTTTTCCACAAAAATGAAAATGTTTAAAAACTGAATTCGGAGATGCTATAAAATATCATAACGGACGTCCCCAAACCCTTTTTTGAGAGATAATAACAAAAAAATCTATTTTGCTAAATGAAAATGATATCCATTATTTTGAGGTTACGTCGTTTTTCATCTCTGCCTTTCCGATAATCTGGAAATTATTTATGAAATAAACTTTTTTGATTGGCTGCAAACAAGGTTAGTTCCGGGAGATTAGTTTCTATGTTTATTTGTAAGTCCAAAGTTATCGGCCAAAAATATTATGTAGTTTGTAAGTAACGCTCGGGTGAATTGTAACACACATAACCTCGAAATAGACACGCACGTTGTTAGCAATATCAAAAAAAGTTCGATAAAAAAAAACACAAAGAAGTGTGCGGGAACTCCGTTAGCATGTTCGCTATCATTTCCCAGATCTTGAAGGCAAAATATTTCTTATCCTAGGAGAAAAGCCGGGGGAACCTACCCTGAAAAAATCGATACTATTTCCTAAGCGCTATGCAAGTTAATCACATTTTGCTAAATTAAAACTTTTTTTAATTAACCTACAAAAAAGTGTGTGGGGATGACAATTTTCTAAGTATCACATGCCCTTAAGATACACATTTCAAAACGCTACAGTTCAATCGTTTCTTTTTTCCTAGGTAGACGTTCTTTTTCCCAATTATCTTGCAAGCAGTTTGTATCAGGATAATCTTATCGTAGAAAAACTTTGCAGTGAAAGAATTATTTTTAATATTATAAACCTGATTAATAAACAAATGCTAACTTAATTTCCTCAGACAAAATTGCCTTGTTAATATTTTTATAAAGGAGCACCATTTTGCATCTAGACTTCTGTTGAAACAGGCTACTCTGTTGAAAATACTCTAATGAAAAGAACGTCAACATAGTGAATGTTGTTAAAATTCCACTTTTAACAAATTATGTAATTTTTTATTTTAAAATATTTTTGTTCCTTGTATAATGATAAATATTCTTTATTCATTTCCGCTGTGTCAAATGCTGACAACAAAAAATATGGGATCCGTGACAAAAAGCCCAAACGATAAAGCGCCCGCCCAATGAGAGTCGCGCTCCGTAAAAAAGGCCCGCGTAGCAGAGAGCGAGTAGGGGAATGCTCATACATACATCCGTCGCGATGAAGCTAGTCGCTCTCTTATTCGCGGGCCTTTTCACGGAGCGCGACTCTCATTGGATGGGCGCTTTGTCGTTTGGGCTTTTTGTCACGGATCCAAAATATATTGACAGTTTTTAAAAAGAACAGGTCAAGAATTGTAGTTCAAATCTTATTTTTAACAAATGAGTTGACAAAGAAAAACAATCTGATATTCAGTAAATATAAACTTTCAGCTAATATCATTATCTTTACATATTATTATTTTAAGGAGTTTTTTCCCAGCACTGGTATATCCGTCTTTATCTTTGACAGCCACTTTACCTCTTCTTAATTCTATACAAAAACATATATCGTACTACCTGTTATGTCGATGGAATACTCTATTATGGGGCGAAAATATAATCATGGGATCATGGAAAAAGGAGTAGAATACCTAAACAATTTGATAAAATTCAAAATAAAATATTTTCCATTGAAAGAGCAACCTTATCATGCTGCGGCATCACGATAGAAGAAAGAGAAAACTGTGCTCAGATTATGTATGGTGAATGTTTAGTGAAATGTATAAATGTCTAATTATTTTGAATTATTGTGACGATAAGCGTCAGGTTAAAGTTGAAATTACAAGATTCAATTATTGTATAATTGATCATTATCCGACACACGATGTCAGGGCGAAGAGTCATATACGAACTGGCGTGAAACGTACATGCGTAAGAATGATACGATTTTGTATATAAACCAGTATTTAATTCGATATTATTTTATTTACGTGTGTAATGATTTCTCGATATTTATATAAAAACAGAGTATTATACTAATATTATACTGGATGTTTCGTAATCGATTAATGCCGTTTTACGTAGATAAGCCGGTAGATTAATACGTGAAGTATTGCATTCTCTCTAACCTAAGTAATTTATTTTGTTGAATTAACTTAAGTTTAATGCATATATGAGAGTTTTATACATTAAACAGAGCCCAAAGCCAATAAAAGTAAATTTTATTTTTCAGGAAATTATGTCCTACATGAACATGGCACGAAACATGAATCATAAAATATAGTCAGTGGCATAATTACTGCCGAGCCGACCATGTAGACTGCCTGGAGCCCCGTAATAGCAGGGTCCCCCAAAACTATGGTTTCGTAGCCTATATTGTAATATTTTTCTAATAAAGAGCCCACTACAGAAAAAATATCTGGGGCCCCCATTATCGTAGTTACGGCTCTGAATATAGTTATAATACAATATATGCGGAGAATATCTGAACGCCGGGTCATTTACGAGTCGTTGTTACATATA
>NC_046658.1:35748168-35757403 GCF_010883055.1 Belonocnema kinseyi
GTCATAGAAACAAATTAGTGCACATTTTTTTATTTTAAACTAAAATGATTTTTAGAACTCTGTAAAGTGTTTTGAAGTTTACTCTTGAAGTGCGAATTGAAATATAAAATTTTAACAGAAACTTCAGTGAGCCCTGAGCTTTAACCCATACGACAGTTTTAGTGTTATTACTCTGCCATTCAACTCAGTGACTTATCCTATTAAAGTGTGATGCCTCTTGTGCACGAGTGCATCCCTTTGTGCACAGGTACTTATACCTGATACCTTTTTTCTTCTGAGTACCCGATTGTCACCAAGTTAGGGTCGTCAATAGATAATTTGGAAATAAGGAAACTTGTACGTAATTTTCACAAAAATTTGGATATTGAAATGACAGTCCAGATTTTTTATCTTATATATATTATACATATTTTTATACATATTTGTATACGAGGTTTTTCCAAAAAGTAAGGTGACTTTTCAATTTTGGCGGGCTACGTACATTCAAGTTTTAAATTTTTTGTTTTGTTGTGTTGGTACACTCGTCACGATCATATGTTCACAGTTTTGACTATATAGCTTGTGTTGTTTTTCTGGCAGAGGCGTAAAAGGTTAGAAGGGTTTGGTGTGCTCGGCGATTTTCTTCTTTCGAAAAAAATGGAGCAAAGAGTTTGCATTAAATTTTGTGTGAAAAATAGAATCCAATGCTCTAAAACTCTTGAAATGTTGACAGTTGCATACGGTGAGTCTACTCTGAGTAAGAAAAATGTGTGTAAGTGGTACAAGCTGTTCCAAGAAGGCCGAGAGAATATCGAAGACGAACCTCGCCCTGGACGTCCCAGCACGTCAACAACAGATGAAAACGTGCAAATAGTGGAAGAAATGGTGTTGAAAAATCGCCGAATTACCATCAGAGAAGTTGTTGAAGATGTTGGCATATCGGTTGGCTCATGCTATGCTATCTTTTCGAACGTTTTGGGCATGAGACGTGTGTCAGCGAAATTTGCTCCAAAACTGCTTAATTTTGATCAAAAGATCCATCGCATGACCATCGCTCAGGAGATGTTGAATGAAGTCAATAATGATCCTGATTTTCTCAAAAGGGTTATAACTGGGGATGAATCGTGGGTATATGGTTATGACGTCGAAACTAAAGCCCAATCGCCTCAGTGGAAGCATCCTGAGTCTCCAAGACCGAAAAAAGCACGTCAAGTTCGGTCAAATTGGTCCCCAGTGACTTTTTTCTTTTCCCAAAACTGAAGAGACCCATGAAAGGACATCGATTTTCAACGATTGAGGAGATAAAAACTACATCGCTGAAAGAACTCAA
Organism: Belonocnema kinseyi; assembly: GCF_010883055.1. Lineage (NCBI taxonomy): Eukaryota > Metazoa > Arthropoda > Insecta > Hymenoptera > Cynipidae > Belonocnema > Belonocnema kinseyi. The sequence goes on from NC_046658.1 coordinate 35,749,478, forward strand.
GGCTATACCACAAAATGATTATCAAAAGTGCTTCGATGATTGGAAAAAGCGTTGGCACAAGTGTATTATATCTGAGGGGGATTACTTTGAAGGGGACAAGATAGATATTGAGGAATAAATGAATATTTTTGAGAAAACCATAAAGTCACCTTATTTTTTGAACACACCTCGTATATTATACAAAATTATATTGAAAGTAACTTTTAAACCTTTTGTTTTTATATTATTAATATTTAATTATTACATTTAAAATTACGCGAGATCAACAGTTTTCATATTAAAATTCAAAATGTAAAACTGAAAAAAAATAAAAGACCCAAAAATAATCAAATTTCGAAAAATTAAAACTTGTGCTGAATTTTTATTTTTTCGAAAGTTTACTATTTTTTTATCTTCTTTGTTTTTTGAGTTTTACATTTTTAGTTTTAATATGAGAACTGTTAATCTCACATAATTTCAAGGAATAAGGACTGAATTTGTCGAGACAACTCAGCACAAGTTCTATTCTTCAGAAATTAGACTATTTTTTCATCTCGTATATGTTTTTAGTTTCCCTGGCGGACGGAAGGAACCGAATGAAGCCTCTACAAAGTACCCATTCGGTTTCATTCGGATCCTTTTTGAAAAACTCGAAAAAATAGCAGAATCAACTTTTAAATTGTTGAAATTCGGATTCTATGTTTAAATTTCCTATAAAAGGTCACGGAATAATCGCAGTAGTTTTTTTGCAACAGTAAAAAGTTAAAAAAAAAAAAGATGTATAAAGCCTGCTGACTGCCACTTACAGGCGATGTGTTTGTAGTGTAATGGGATCTTTACGGGTACTTTGTAGAGGCTCCATTCGGATCCTTCGGTCCGCCAGGGTTTACATTTCGAGTTTTAATATGAGAACTGTTGATCTTACGTAATTTTTTCAGAAGGAATAAAGATTGAATTTGTTGAGCACAAAATTTTGTAAGCTGCCTAGCACAACCTTCCTTTTTTCTCTATTAAGAAATTGCGCATCTCGCAAAGAAAGCGTTTTCAAAAATTCTGCCCATAATTTTTGATTTTTCAAAAAACCGTCTACGACCCAAATGAGCACAATTCTAGCAAAATTTAGCACAACTTTCATTTTTCCGAAAAAATGGGTTTACGGATCTAATTTCCGCGACATTCTCTTTGGTTGAAAATGTAACTATTTTGTGGAAAATTCATTGTTTTTGACAGAAATCCAATCTTTTTGGTTGGAAATTCATATTTTTGGTTAAGGATTCAACTATTTTGTTTGGCATTTAAATATTTTTGGATTACAATAGCAGCTATTGTATTTTTTTGTTAATAATTTAGATTTTTTGGTTGAAAATTCAACTACTTAAATAAAAGTTATACTAATTTTCTAAAAAGTCTTTTTGTTTGGTAACAAATGTTTTATTTTTTCACTTAAAAATTACACTTGTTTAAAGGACAAAAAATATCAGGCAGTGATTATTTGCAAAACATAATCCTAATCTTAAATGAAAAACAATCTGAAAAAAATTTTCTTTAGTAAGAAATGTATTTTTTAAACAGTTCCCATATTTAAAACTATAGAACGTAAAAGGAATGTTTTATTATTAGTCGGCTTTAAATGTACGCTTTGCTGCATCAGTTTAAGTAAGCTTAGTTCAACAAATCTATTTTAGACACAGACATGTGAAAGTAAGAAAATATTAAAAAAGTTTATTTTTTCAATTATCGATTTGAAAATACAGTGAAACCTCTCCATGACAAACACTCACGGTGAACGACTTTCTGTCCGCATGGGAGAGGTGTCCGCCTTAAAGAGGTTTCCACTCCAGAGAGTGAATTGCTAAACAGTAATATGTTTATATGTATGTACATATTATGAATATATAATAATATTATTAGCTATTTATTTCTAATTAATTCAGTAAATAATTACTAATAACACCGGCACACAAAAAACAGTGTTCTGTCCGATAGACTGCACTATCATATTTATATGTATTTGAGGTCGCTGAATTCTAATCCAGTGTCCAAATAACCAAGTTGGCACGTATCATGTTTGATAGAAAATTCAAAAATAGAGGTAAAATCGACGAAAACAGCAGTTTTTCGTGCCTATTTTTGCAAAAAAATATATCTTCATCCCCGGTGGATTTATCCAGCATATCTTTATGATTTTGGGGTCACTGATTCTGAATCCGGGGTTCAAATAACCCAGCTGGCTCATATTTTATCGAAAAATGCAAAATTAGACATAATATCGATGAAAACCTTTAAACCTTCCTCGACTGAGATTGTCGTTCACTGTAGATTCTCTTTACGTCTCACGTTTCGGGGTTTTTAATTTACGTTAGTCTCCTTGCATGGCAATAGTAGGATTTATTGTAAATAAGTTTTATTTACTTTTAGCATTACCCAGGGACAACGACGTAGACGTAGTAAATTCTGTTCCCTTTGGGGTGCTTTATTACCGTGAGTCCCCTTGCCTCTCACGCTTATAGGGTTCTTTTATTTTTTATTTTTCTTTATACCGCTTGTATCGAAGCCTTTTGTCCTCAAAAGACCTACGTAGTGGGTTTCGCTTTCGTTTACTACCTTGATTGACTTGATCTCGTTTTAAACTCCAATAGTAGTCAGCCATCATGTTGATATTCCAACATCCCTGATATCGCCTCTCCATCTCATTTATATCCTGGTGGAAACATTCGCCTTGCTCTTCACTGAAGTCTCCCAGGTTGTCTGGAAACTTATTGATATGGTAATAAAGAAAATGTAGCTTCAAATTCATAAGGCAGCCTAGTTTACCAAAGTTTGTTACCATTTCCGATGCCACATTTTGATAGTCTGGACTTTTCTTATTACCAAAAAATTTTTTACAACATTTTTAAAACGAAGCCAGGCATCTTTCGCAGTGCCAGACATTTTTGTAATGAATTCTGGAGCCTGATTTGACAAACTGTTTCATAAGTCCCAGCTTTATATGAAGGGGTGGAATCAAAACTTCTTTTAGACCAACTAGAGGATCTTCAATTATATTTTTTTGTCCTTGCTCAAAGGATGTTCTTTTTGGCCACCTTTTTTTTGTAATAATGAACGCGATCCCGACTGTCCCACAAGCACAAGTAACAAGGTGTTTTTGTATACCCTGATTGCTGTCCTAAAACGATTCTACGAATTTCGAGATCTTCGCAAATTTTCCACTTATAAGTTGAGTAATTGAATTTTTCAGGACAAATTTTAAGTTACTGTAATGCTCTTTCAGTTCCAAAGAATGTGCGATTGGAATTGGAGCGTAAAAATTAGTATTATGCAATAACACTGATTTTAGACTGCGCTTAGAAGAGTCAATGAATAGTCGCTAATTTTCTGGTTTATACAGTCCAGGTTTTATTTTTTCCATTAATCCGTCAATGTTTTTACAATAGACTAATTTTCCATGATCATTTTCTTCATAAGTAAAAAATTGTCGAAACTCTTTTTCCTAGTTCTGTAGAAACTTGATTTAACTCTTTTAGCTTCGGATTCAGCTACCCAAAAAAACATATAGATATGCTGGTTAAGTACACCGGCCATGAAAATATATTTTTTTTGCAAAAATATACACGAAAAATCGCTGGTTCCGTCGACTTTGCATCTATTTTTGCATTTTTCGATCAAATATGAGCCAACTGGGTTTTTGAACCCCGGATTCAGAATCAGTGATCCCAAAAACCATAAGGATATGCTGGATGAGTCCACCAGGGATGAAGATATATTTTTTTGCAAAAATATTTTGTTGATTTTACCTCTATTTTTGCATTTTTTGATCAAATATGAGCCAACTGGGTTATTTTGAGACCGGATTCGGATTCAGCGATCCAAAAACCATAAGGTATATGCTGATTTAGACCCCCGGGCATAAAAAAAATGTTTTGTTCCAAAGGTATACAAGAAAAATCGCTGTATTCGCCGATTTTACGTCTATTTTTGCGATTTTCGAAAAAGTATGAGCTAAATTGGTTATTTGGGCCTCATATTTAAATTCAGCGAAACAAAAGACATATAAATATGTGCCAACTTGATTATTTGGACACCAGATTCGAATTCAGCGACCCCAAAAACATATAGATATGCTAGTGTAGTCTGTCGGACCGACCACTTTTTTGTGTGCCGGTGTGATCATTAATAAATTCATAAGTGAAATAAATGGTTAAATGTGTAAAATAAATGAATTGATAAACAAACAAATAAAATAAAATTACAAAAGAATAATTTAATAAATAAATGAATAATGAAAGAAGTGAATAAATGAAATGAATAAAAAATAAAATAAATCTTTCAAATAAAATTCATAAATAGATAGAATAGATGACAAATATATTAATAAATGCAATGAATGAAAAAATGAAATACATGAAAAATTAATCAAGTGAATTAAAAAACAAAATGAATAATTACTAGAGAGGTCTAGTAATGAAACAGTTACATTTATCTGTACCTCTATGTCTGCCATAAAGCTAATGAGCCAGGTTGTATTGAAACTGTCCGTCTCGTAGCGGTAAATTCATATCTCGGGGGTCAACAAAAGTGTCCGTGTCCGTTATAGAGAGCGTCCGTTAGGAAGAGATAGCTTAACAGGGGATTTCCTATACCTGGGGTCGGGGAATCACGTTAAGTGTCCGTAATCTGAGGTGTCCGTAAACAGAGGAGTCCGCTCTGGAGAGGTGTCCGTAAGTAACGGTTTCACTGTACGAGGATCAACATCTACGAATGTCTTCGATTCCAATAATATATTGCTTGCCTAGAAAAGTTAAAAATTCGAAGGAGTTTAGTATCAAGAAACTTTAGCTTAATATTCAATTTATTACTAAACACTTCTCAAATTTGCAATCTTTATGGACAAATCACATGTCCAAATCACATGTCTTTGGAATCAGAAAAATACGTAGATTCTGAATATATTACTTTTGAATCACTGATTGCAAAATTAGGAATTTTTTATTCTCAAATTTTTATCCATTTTACAACAAAGGACCCCTGAGGAAAAGAATGGACTGGCCAAGCTCGCAGGTACTACCATGAAGGTAGGTCGTAGGGCAGCCAGGGCTACACGTGTGGACATGCATCTATGGGCCCTCGATGTTATGTCCCCTGTGGAGATAATCTCTTTGTTTTCCAACTTATATCTATTCCTATATGAAGTATATCAGTATGTCCAAGAAAATCATTGGAATATAGAAAATTAGTTTAATTCCAATCTAATAAAGTATAAATATGATATATAAACATTTTGTGAACGATAAATGATACAATTTTCCACATTTGGTCAATTACACAACACACAAAAAAAAGTGTGCGGATCTGGTAACAAGACACACGTATTCCTATCGATTTTGGGGCGCTGAATTCAAATTCGGTATCAAAAATCACCCATCACGTCATGGTTGAGCCATAACCTCAAAAAATGTCGAAAAATCATGCACTGAGGCAAATCAATTTCAAAATAATGCCAGTGATGCAAATTTTCACTTCAAAAACATGTCGACAACTGTAAAGGATCAACCCTTACCTGATATAAACTTATTTAACATAACTTTACCCAACAAAACCTGACCTCACCTAACCTGAATTAACAGAAATTTATTGAACTACACGTAGAGCTCTGGAAGCATATTTTCCCAGCAGCAAATGTGTGCTACATCGAATGGGTCAACTCGAGCCTAACCTAGAAATAAATCTAACCTAGTCTAACCTAACCTAACGTCACGAAACACAATTAAACTGATTATGTTGTCCCGTTGTGTTTGCGGTACCATTTGAATCAGCTTGGGCTTAACCTGCAAAGAGGTCAAACCTATCCTAACCTAAAAAAACCTGACCTAACCTAACCTAACTTAACTTCAGGTAACACAATTAAACTCATTGTGTTGTCCCGTTGAGTCTGCGGTACCGTTTCATTCAGCTTCGGCTTAACCTACATAGAGGTTTAACCTATCCTAACCTAACAAAACCTGACCTAACATAACCGCATGAAATTCAACCACACGTGTAGCTATGTAAGCGTACGGTTCTCATTCTTAAATGTGTGCTATATTTAATAGCATAACTCGATCTTAACCTACAAATGAATCTAACTTAACAGAACCTAACGAAATTTTGCTTAACGCAACACAACTTAACTTAAGTGTTCCTGTTGTAACACAATAAAATTCATTTCATTGTACTACAGGCGGTTAAAAATTTAGACGCACATTACTCATTTGAAAAAACTTAGAACTACAAGTAGAATTGACCCCATTTCAATTAACCTGACAATGTTTGTATCAATTAAAATGTATAACTGTAACTTAAAACATGCAAATGAATAAAAGTTTTATTCAAACTTTTTTTCTCTCTGCTTTTCTTAAACTTAAGGGATATATTTATACTATCTTTCGTGTTTAAATTTTATCTTGCTTTTTATCGTAATTAAATTGATTTATAGTCCTACTTCAGTCTATTTTTTGCCTGCAATAACGTGTCCTTTTTTCTTCGAAGGAACGATGCAAAGGGTTACGCTTACGTTTAAGACCTACAATTGTTTCCCTTTTCAACATCCAGCAAAAATCAGCCATCATGACCTCGTCCCATCTACCATGATATCGTTGTTCCATCACTTTTATGTCTTGATAAAAACTTTCCCTTTGTTCTTCGCTGAAATCACCAACATTTTCTGGAAACTTGTCCAGATGGACAAGTGGCTCACGAAATCAGTATCTTTTGTCAATATTCGAATCTGGGGTCCATCAAAGACTCCTTCTTTCAATTTAGCGTCTGAAACATTAGAGAATTTAAGGGATATATACTTATAGCATTGTCCATCTTTGTCTAACGCCTTGACAAATTGATTCATGAGCCCAAGCTTTATCTGGAGGGGTGGTAGTAAAATTTTTTCTGGACCAACGAGGCTTTGGTTGATGATATTATGAGAACCAGGTTTGAATGAATCTCTTAAAGGCGGCCAATGTTTTTGCTGTAATGATTGGCTCGATCCCTGCTATTCCACAGGCATATAAAGCATGGCTCTCTTGTGAAACCCGATTGTTGGCCTAATATCATTGTTATGATTTTGAGATCACCACATATTTGCCATTTGTGATTCGTGTCATTAACTTTTTCAAGAAGCATTTAAACATTGTTATATTCATCTTTGATGACCGTTGAGTGAGCTATAGGGATAGGAGCGTAAGTATTCGTGTTATGTAGTAAAACAGCCTTAATGCTGCGTTTTGACGAATCAATGAAAAGTCGCCATTCTTCGTCTCTGTACACATTTTTCTTCAAGTGGTTCATTAGTCCGTTAACGTCAGTGCAGTACACTAAAGAAGTCTCTTCGTCTTTAACGAAAAACCTTCTGAATTCTTTGTCCCTGTCGCGATAGAATGAAACTTTTGTCTTTGGCTCTAGAAGATTTCTTCTTTTTAGAAATGAAACGGCAAATTCAGCGCCGTCTTTCGGTAATCCAAGATCTCTAATAAAATCATTCAGTTCTAGTTGCAACACTAATATTGGAACCTTCAATTTCATTTTATGCACGCCATATTCGTCATCTTTTTCGTCATTTTCATCGAAATCATCAAAACTATTTTCTGTTCGATCACCGGTTTCAATACCGTCTCTATAACTTTGACTTTCAACTTCCATTCTATCATCTTCTAAAGTGCTTAAATCAGTCTGGCGTGCATTTTTATTGATTTCAGTTGCTCTTGTGACTGTGCACACATGTTATTTTTACTTTTGGCGTTGAACCCTTTGACGGAATTCATGCAAAAGTAGCAGTCCTTCGCAATAGCGGATTTTTCCATGTGGTTGGTGTAAAGTACTTGCGGTACTTTTCGTTGTTTGAATTTTTTAGACAATACAACATAAGTCTGCAGGAATTGCAAATGACGTGAGGAACCCATTTTGTTTCTTGGTGCA
>NC_046658.1:35757503-35764254 GCF_010883055.1 Belonocnema kinseyi
GGCTTTTGCTGGATCGTCGTATTGATTCCTTTACAGACTGTAACCACCTATCTCACGGTCGTGAGACGTGGTTGTGGCTGAAATTTTACCGCGATTTTGCTGTAAGCGGGTGCAATTTGCCACATTAGCACCCGCTCCCGGCGAAATCCTGCGGTTGTCCTTATGGCAAATTTTTAAATATATATACATACACGCACACAGTAAGGACGTTTACTATGCAGTCATAGGGAATAGAATTATATAAACTCTAGCATACAATGCCACCAGTCTTGCATTTGTGTATTGCAAAAAAGTACTATATAAGAGATTTTAATTAGGTTTCCAAATCTCCCGCGCTCGATATCTGACGCTGATTGGTCAAAGGCTTCGAGACTCAGAAGACGTGCGCTAAATATACGTATAACCAAATTCTGAAAAAGGTTATGTTCCCCTGGATTCACCGCGCATTTCAAATAAATCATTAGTTATGAATTAAAAACAATGTAACACAATATTAGAATTTGTTCACAAAATTTTTCGGGACGTGGTTTCTTCGGGAAATTTTTCTTAAATCTTCGTTTCCGAAATCTGTTTTATTCGTTGAAATCATTTAATTATTTGAAATCTATAATTAGTAAAAAAAATCTTCTAAAATATTTGGAAACCTTTTCAAATCTTCCAAATGTTTTAAAATCTTTGAAATATGGTGAACTGTAATTGTTATGAAATATTTAAAATCTGATAAACACGCCTTTATAGAATGTTCAAAATCCTTTTAAATATTTTAAAATCTTTGAAACATTTTGGAATCTTTATTGTTTTGCAATATGGTGTATAATCAAAAACCAATTGGCGAAACTCTTGAAAATTCCGTTATGTAGCCATGGTTCATTCTAATAGAGCTTTTTATTCTAGATGTCGGCAGTGCGCACGTGCCGAAATTTGACGTCATTTCCGTATTTTTCGAATAGTTTCGTGTCGAAATGTATGGAAAATATTGTTAACAAAAACAACAAAAAATTAATTTGTAAATAACAGAAATTTTTAAGATAGAACATTTTTAAGTCTATTAAAAAAAAAAACGGTGAAAAACGTGCAAAGAGTGCTGCGACCAAGGCCATTATTTGCAACTGTTGGTATCTGTCATCTTCTAGAAAATGCTTAAAAATTCGGCGAAACTCACGAAAGATGATGTTCCAGGTGCAAAATTAGTGCACGTTCAGAACTTTGTTTGAGTAAACATTTAATATTCATACAAATATAAAATAACACAATATTATATTTTCTACTTCTCTTTTTCAAGTTTAGACAATAAAAAGCCATTTGTTAGTGATTACCTGGTATAAGGAATGTACTAACAAATTTTGCTTCTTTCATATAACCTGGTTATAAATACATAAATATAATAGTTTTGCGTTCTCAAGTGAAAGTATTAAATAGATTTTATTTTTATCAAAAAATTGAGGAGGTTCGAAACCCCTATAAAAATGCTTCATTTAATATGTAAGCATATGTTAGCAAAGAAAGAAAATATTAATACCTGCCAAACATAACCTCAACTAACCTTTCTACTGAATCACTTTTTTTCCTTTTAAAGATCGTTTCCTATATTTTAACCGTCGTTTAAGCTGTCTAATACTGCACTCTTCCACCGACTTGTGTACTAATTTTGCTCCTGGAACATCATCTTCCCTGCTTTTTTCCGGATTTTTAAACATTTTTTTTAAGACGACAGATGTCAACAAATGTAGTTAATGGGCTTGCTCGCCACACTTTTCGTACTTTTTTCGCAGTTTTTTCTGAATATACTTAAAATTTTGTTGTCTTTAAACTCTGATTTATTTACATTTTTTTTCGTTGGTATTTTTATTTACAATATGGCACGTGCGCACTGTCGACGTCTAGAATAAAAAGGTCTATTCTGAAGCTGAGTTAATATTGAAGATATCAGCTAATAATTTTTATAATTTCTAAGTCAAATTTCACAAAAATGTATACTTTAACATTCTACAGTGGCGGAGACGAAATTTTCAAGGTTGCTGAACACCCAGCTTATAAGAATAATTCGCCGCTTCTTACCTCTCATTATTTGAATCTCAGATTCAACGTTGCAATTTTTATAATCATATGGATTATAGTTTTCGTTGCAGTTAGTCAAAAGCGTTTGATTCCCATATTTTATTTAATAAGTAAAACAACAGATTTTATCGCCAATTAATTACGTACAACCTGCAGATATTCACTTTATTTAATTAATTAAGATCGAAGTACAAAACGATTTTCACACTTGTCAAACGTCAAATATCACTCACGTACCGTTACATTAATGAAAACTTACTTCAATTTTTAAGAAAGTACTTAATGCACGCCCCGAATGTATTTATGTACAATTTTAATGTTGTGTTACATGTTTTTTTAATTCGTAATTAATTATTTATTTGAAATGCGCGGTGAATCCTGGGGAACATAACCTTGTTTCAGAATTTGGTTATGCCCAACAATTGACCAAGTTTTGGCCAAAAGCGTGGATTCCACGACGTGGTGAAAAAATAGTCAAAATCTGGACTCCTCGTTTTGTTTACTTTGTTGTTTAAAGCATTCACAGACAGTAGTATCGAAAAATACATGACTTTTTTTATCAAAACACTGCACGTCCAAATTTCAAGTGGGAAGTACGCATTACTGCGTAATTGCACAATGCAGCTTCGTAATCAGATATACGAAGAAGTTATTTCACAGAAAATCCCTTACTTTTACAAACATTATAATAACTGCCCATGCAAAACACAATTTTCACTTTTCTTTATTCATAATGTGTCCCCTGAGGGTTTACATGACTTCCATTTCTTACAACCACTTACATATATATTTTTTTTAATCTTACCCTTATTATCGATACTTCAACGTCAAAGACAGGCTTATTCGATCGCTCGAAATAATCCGATCAGTCCGATCGGCTTCAATTGCGGATTTAGCCACCCACTGATACTCGTCGTGAGCTTCCCCATCTTGCTTATTCGCGTCTTCCTTCCGCTTCAAGTACACTGTCGAAACGTCGCGATGCAGTTACAGAGATAAGTCATTCGGCTTCTCATCCGTTGTTTCCTCGGTACGCATGAAAGCGGAAACTACGAGGACAATTTTCTTTGACTTCTTGTTTTTTTGAGCGTAAGAGACGAGGGTTAAGTCCTGCGTATGGCAAACCTTTGTATTTGGCCGTGTTCTCGGCGCAACTATGAAGTCGGCTGTGATTTCGCGTTTATTTTTCTTCAGAGTTTCAGTTACCCTTATGTTGAATGGATCAGTGAGCATTCGTTGCCGGAGAGATATCGAAGTATACCAATTGTCACAAGTAACTGAATGGCTAGTGTTGTAAATCGGCTCAGTGACCAATCGGAAGGAATATTCTGGCCGTAAATAATACGCCATCTGAATAAAAAAAACTCTTATATACCGTAAAAAAATTTAGACATTGTATAACATAATATAATTAGTTTTTTATTCACTCCGATGTCAATATATGGAAGACAAAAAATTGACTTCGATCTCACCAACTCAACCTTACTTAACACACTGGGGTACAGGTGATCCTTATCGACTTTGGATGGCTGTCGATGAGAGACTGATCACCTCAGCGTGATGGTACAAGCTGGAGGGGGCAACAAAACTTTCCAACTACTTACAGATGACGTCACAGGCCCATTTTCTTCAGGTTTAGATACTCAAAATTAAGGAAATGTGGGCCTGGGTTTGTTTGTACTCCAGTGTGTCAAGTGGGCGATCGTCTTTTTCTCCACGGCTACCTGCGAACCCTTCCCCTTCCACTACGCAACGACACCACCCCTCACTGGATTCGAATTTGCTTCAGGCCCTCGATGTTATGTCCCCCATAAATATAATGCCTTTGTCTTTCAAATTACACAGTTCCTCGCCATTTCCACGCCTATACACTGATTAAAAATTCTAATTAGCCGACTAAATCCCTGGTAATTTGACGATTTTGAGAATATAATCGTTACTGTAGGTGGATTCTCAACAATTTCATTTAGAATATTAAATTTTCATAAGCTCCTCATTCAGTTAATAAAGTCATTCAAAATAAATTTTCTATTGTTTTTTTCGTTGGTAAAGCTTTTGAAAATTGTACTTTTCAAAGATTGATGAAAACTCACTGACGAGGGCCACGATTGTGGGCCGAAACGTGTGAAACAACTTAATTCATATCAATTCACCTGACCCTAAAGCGAACAACGTACATCAACAATTTCTACAAAATAATAACTCCTTGATACACTTACGTTTGTTAACTTAAGTTAATTTTTATCTCATTACAATTTAAAAGTGGACAAAAAGTCAAATTTTTTAGAAAAAACTGCAACATACGAGAATTATTACAAGATAATATTTTTAATAATAATAATTATATATAGCTCTAAGAAAGCATCCAGAGGTGACTGTTGTCACCTCCAACGCTCGTGGCCGCTCGTAATTGTATACTTGAAACATCATCGCAGGAGGTTTTTAACCATCGTATTAAATTATTTGAATGTATAACCTATGATGTATAACCGGGTTTACCCAGTAAAAGTTTAATAAAAACGCTTAATAATAACTTGTTTAAGTTCGAAAATTACATCGAGGCAATGGCTGCAGGGGAATCATATAAATATCTGGGTATTCTTGAATCTAAGGGTATTCAACACACGATAGTTAAGACAAGCCTAATGACTGCCTTCAATATGAGACTCAGACTAATTATGAAGAGTTTTCTCAACTCGGCAAACAAAATCAGGGCGATCAACACATATGCCATCCCTGTCCTCACGTACTCTTTCGGGCTCATAAAATAGTGTAACACCGACCTTCAAAGGTTAAACAGAATTGTTCGCGTAGAAATGACGAAGCATCAAATGCACCACAGAAATTCAGCTATTGAAAGGGTAGTTCTACCACGACATTCAGGGGGTAGGGGCGTTGTAGATGTCAAAAAAAGGTGTGAGTCACAAGTTATACAGTTACGAGACTATTTTAACAGCAAACGAAATGTTGAGCTTTACAGAACCATCTGTTAAGCGGATCTTGAATACACGCCCTTAAATTGGTCCTCAGACGGGGCCTTGAATATCAGTGCAGAAACCATAGAGGAATTAGAAATACAATGGAGGCAGAAAGCCATTCATGGCGAGCACCCCAACACGTTAGATCAAAATGAAGTGGATAGTGAGGCATCTAATATTTGGCTAAGAAACGGTGTTCTGTATCCAGACACGGAAGGATTCGTCATTGCAATACAGGACAAGGTTGTCAGCACGAGGAATTATCGCAAACACGTGTTACATCAAGACGTGGTTGACCGGTGCCGATTATGTGAAGATACTAACGAATCCATCGAGCACATTATTGATTACATTTTATATTGGGATGTTACTATCCAAACGGATCATTACATCTGGGTCAATCGACCTGACATCGTGATGCGAGAAAAAAAAGGTGGAGGAGTCTACATCATCGACATTGCTTTTCCGCTTAACCGAAATTTGCAGTCAACCTATACAACCAAGATCGACAAGTATAGCGAGTTAAGGCATGAAGTAAAGACCATATGGAGGAATGTGAATCATGCATCTATTCATCCAATTGTGATTTCGGCTACAGGCAATGTGCACGCAAGATGCAATGAACATTTTGAACATTTAGGAGTCAGTAGGGTATTGGCAGCAGCTCAGAAGGCGGTTTTATTAAACACGTATCGCATTGTAAGAAACTTTCTTGATCATCAGGAAGCGAGCGAATAAAAACCCGCGGAGTGGCAGATGGTAGCTCTAAGAAAGCATTCAGGGGTGACTGTTGTCACCTCCAACGCTCGTGGCAGCACGTAATTGTATACCTACAACATCATCACAGGAGATTTCAACCATCGTATTCAATTATTTGAATTAACTTATAACATTCTAATCTCATCAGTCACTTGACGTAGTCCGTGGCTATGATGTATAACCGGGTTTACCCGAGTATAAGTTTAATAAAAACACATGATAATAACTTGTTCAAACACTTACTTTTGTGAACTTCAAACAATTATTAATCCACCATAACTTAAAAAGTGGAAAATTGTATTTATTGTTTTTATTTATCTATTGTTTATAATTGTATTGAATTGTATGTATATAACACAGCCACACAAAAAAAGTGTGCGGATCTGGTAACAAGACGAACGTATTCCTATGGATTTTGGGGTGCTGAATTCAAATTCGGTATCAAAAATCATCCATCACGTCATGGTTGAGCCATAACCTCAAAAAATGACGAAAAATCATGCACTGAGGCAAATAAATTTCAAAATAATGCCAGTGATGCAAATTTTCACTTCAAAAACATTTCGACAACCGTGAAGGATCAACCCTTGCCAGATATCAACTTATTTAACATAACTTTAACCAACAGAACCTGACCTCACCTAACCTGAATTAACAGAAATTTATTGAACTACACGTAAAGCTATGGAAGCATATTTTCCCAGTAGCAAATGTGTGCTACATCGAATGGGTCAACTCGAGCCTAACCTAGAAATAAATCTAACCTAGCCTAACCTAACCTAACCTCACGAAACACAATTAAAATGATTGTGTTGTGCCGTTGTTTTTGCGGTACCGTTTCATTCAGCTTCGGTTTAACCTACATAGAGGTTTAGCCTATCCTAACCTAACAAAACCTGACCTAACCTAACCGATTACGCTGGCAACCCTGTTCTTGCGTACTTTCATATTTTGAC
>NC_046658.1:35764354-35774977 GCF_010883055.1 Belonocnema kinseyi
GTGCCGCATTGTGCCTTTGAATGTAGGTCGTTCCCGCGTGAGTTGGACAACTAGATAGTATGTGAGCTAAATGCTCAGGGTGTGCATGGCACGCCCTGCAGCATTTTAAGAAGAGGGTCTCTTCCATTTGCAACTCTATGTGCTGTACCCAGAATAATCCTGTTATGAAGACATTCAAGACTCAATATTCCGCGACCCCCTTGTCGGCGTGAGATGTACAATCGCGGAACGGAAGACTTAAGATGCATGCTTTTGTTCATGTGCATAACTTTTCTTGTCCCGATATCAAGAGATCTGAGCTCGTTCTTCGTGCATGGCACTACTCCAAAGGAATAGAGTAGTACCGGGACGGCAAGCATGTTCGATGCAGATACTCTGTTCCTCGCCAACAATTCGGAAGACCAAATCTGTCGGATGAGACGTTGGTATCTGCTTCGGAGAGTATCCTTTATAGATGTCACATCCTGAATGCGGCTCTGTGGCACGCCCAGGTATGTATAAGTCTCTCCAGCGCAAAGGTGTCTTATGGCCCTTCTATCAACGAGCTCAGGATCTTCAGGAATTCCATTAAGTTTTCCTCGCTTCAAATAAACCTTGGCGCATTTGTCTAACCCAAATTCCATTCCAATTTCCTTAGTATATCGTTTGACAATCCCCAGAGCTAGATGCAGTTGCTCTCTGTTTTTAGGATAGATCTTAAGATCGTCCATGTAAAATACATGAGTGACCTTGCACTTTCGATCTGCAGGTTTGCCGCACAAGGACCCGTCGGAATGGCGAAGTGCTAGAGATAGTGGCAATAATGTAAGGCAAAAGAGGAGAGGGCTCAGGGTGTCGCCCTGAAAGACACCTCTCTGAAAGGTGACCTTGTCAGTTGTCACACGATTTTTTCCAGATGAGATAGTAAATCTGGTTTTCCAAAACCATGTAGAATCGAAAGCTTTCCGATAATCAATCCAGGCCATCGATAGGTCACGCTGGTAGAATGCTGCATCTTTGCAGACACATCTATCGATGAGCAGGTTCTCCCGACATCCGGCTACGCCTTTCTTTGAGCCTCGTTGTTCATACATTTTTTTCCACACAGGTTCAATTGCCCGAACAATCCTATCATTTAGGATAGCTGTGATTATCTTATAAAGCGTATTCAGACAAGTTATTGGCCTGTAATTCTTCGGGTCAGCTAAGTTGCCTATTTTCGGCAGAAGTATTGTGCGCCCTTCCATCAACCACTTTGGAATCGGCTCTTCCGACTTTAAATATGAGGTGAAAATACGGGTCAAATGCTGATGTGTTGAAGAAAACTTCTTCCAACAGAAGGTTTTGATACAATCTGGTCCCGGTGCGGAATAGTTCTTCATCCCTCTTAATACTTTTTTCACCTCCTCGGTAGTGCTGGATGGGCATTCTTTATCAGGTGTTATGAGGGCAACACATAACTCCTTGAAGCTCTTTATTTTTTCTGACTCTTCGTCCAGTCTATGCTGAACTTCGTAGACTTCTCTCCAAAATACTTCGACCTCCTCTGGTTTGGGTGGGTGTTCGACAGTAACTGGAGGGTCTTGGAAGAGTCGGGATGGGTCAGAGAGAAACTGTTGATTTTCTCTGACCCACCTCTCCCTCCGCTCTAGACTTCTCTTAGCGTCAGATAGTACCCGTATTCTCTCAACAATATGCTGCCTGATCGTCAGCAGCTTTGACTTGTTAAGTGTGTGATAACGGGTCCGGAGTTCGCGCGCGAACTTTCGAAGCTTGGCGGTAACATTCCTGCCAGATGTGATATAGTCACTCACACATTGAATGCGGGACGCGTACTGTCTTGCCCAGCCTATCTTTATGGCAAGTTGATGCATTCGTCTTTTGGTCTTATGATCAGCCGTTGGTTTTATTTTACGGTTCGCATCGGCCAAAGCTCTCGCTGCATTATACACACAATAATTGATAGCCTAGAGGTCGGATTCACCGGAAAAATGTCCACGAAGCTCGTCATCCATTTCAACCAGATCTTTAGGCTTGAGAGAAACCTTGGTGTTGATGTTTCTCCGGGTCGTAAAGCATCGCTCTTCATCTATTGGATCCCTGCCCGCGGTTGGTCTTAGTGTCGCCTCTCTTTCTTTGTTGCCGGCTTGTTCTAGCTGTGGTAGAGTAGTGTGGTACCATATTCAGCAGAAACCCTTGGTACAGGGACCCTCTATCCGCAACCCGAGGACGCGTTTGGTGGCTTTGTCATAGGCCCTTCGGTTTGATTCTAGAGAAATAAAAAAATATACATATAATGCTTGAATTGAATAATCAAAATAAATTCAATTCCTACTTATTTTTTCCCATTTTTAATTTAACTTAGTTTATTAAAAGCTAACGTCTTGATACATTGTTTTAGTACAGGCAACTGTAATTACAAGAAACTGCAGTTAGAAAATAAAAATAAAATTATGTATACAATATCAATAAGTTCTATGTACGAAATTTATGAAATGTGTTGAACTGAATTCTTATCGATCATGCTCAAAATTTCAAACTTTCGCGCTTTTATTGGTGTCTCAGGTATCTGTATGTTAGGTTATGTTAGTTCTGCTCCTGGTTTCCGCCTCAGTTTATTTCATGTTATAACATTTTTGTAATTTAAAAAAAGTAAAGTGCAGTTCTTATAATTAAAAAACTTATTTTAGATGTACATTAGGCACTTTCCATCAAGAATTGTTATAAATATAGCTAAAAATGCTAAAGTTTCAAAAGTTTCACTGAATTTGACATTTTTCATTGAAACTTTCAGTTGAAAGTTTCAAAAAGTTTAAATTTCGGAAACGGCACATTGCTACAGAAAGCGGTCGTATAATCATTCAACTTTCACCCGAACTCGTAAAGGGGCTTATCTCCACGGCGTGGAGCTCTAATCATACGATTCTGGAACTAAGCTCGCGACGATGTGCGCATGCGCTATGGGCCTCTCTTTGTTTTGCTCACTACTCGCGCTCGCAAATTTTACCTTCTTTCAAAGATACTATAAACGTAGATGCGGTGCGGGCTTAGTTATACGCGATAAATGTAGACGGCGCGTCCGGCGAAAATTGTCAGTTCCCCTGTACCCACCGCAACCCGTAGATAGCACCCATATCTCAATAGGCTCCTCGATGCGCACTTATAGTAACTTAGCTCGGAAATGAACCATTTAAATTGAAAGTAAATTCCTAATTGAAAAATTTGTTACATTTATAACTTTGCAAAACATGGTTATCTTTATTAAATGCCAAAGATAAAAGGCCATGAATATTTTTTATTTCGGTTTCACATATTTTCGTATAATTTTCAAATTATTTCTTCTAATTTATATTCTTTTATAAGTTATAATTTTTTTACTCTATAATATTATATTTGTATTCAAACTGATAAAACTTCTAGTGCAATATCTATATATAGTTCTTTGATATTATTTATTTGTTTATTTTTATCTCTGTGGTCTGCAATTTCAATGGATTTTTTATACTATTCGCCTAATCAAGTTCTCGTATGTATTTTCCAATTTCTTAATCACAATATATTCTAACATTTTTATAAAAATGTAATGATAATTCCAAGTGGCAGGAAAATTGTTCTTTCGGTTTTTAGATGTTCAGGCGGCAGTTCTAAGCCAGATTACGTTTCGCATTGACAACAAAAATTAGACGAACAGAATTTCACTGGCGCATTCATAAAATATATCATCTTCCATAAAATATATTTTAAAATAAACTGTAAAATATTATAATTAATACAGCTTACTTGAAATATTGACGTGAGTTATATGGTGTAAAATTTAAAATACAAATAATATAAAAATTTTTCAAATTATTTTTGAAGTTTTTTTCAGAACTTTTAAATATATTTTTAAGGATTTCCATTTTTATCGTAATATTTGTAAAATTCGAAAAAATTGCCTCAAAATCTTCCAGATTTTTTTTACAATTTTATCGATCATTTAAAATGTTTTGAAATATTTTCAGGGCTGAAAATCTCGAATAATAAATTTCTTAACACTGTAAACTTCCTGAAATAATAAAATGTCGAAATCTGAAAATCCCGAATTTAAAAATTCCAGAATAATAAAATTCTGGACAGTTTACAAAATTATTGAACTTGAAAATTCCCGAATAATAAAATTCCAGGCTGAATGCTGTCCAATTATAAAAGATACAAACTAGAAAATTCCCGAATTGTACCAGTTGAGAAAATAATGTTTTAATCAATATTACTTATTTATTAAAAATACAATAATCAAATATTTTAATTAGAGAAACTTTGTTTAATGTTTAATTTGGTTAATTATTGTTTTAATTTAAAATAACAATAATCGTATACAAATTTTATGCAAAAATAAATGTAAAAACACGTGCGCTTCAAACAAAACAAAATTTGTAGGATTCAATTCAGCACTGATTTAGCGTGAATTTTATTTATTTTTTAATTAATTATTTTATTTTTGCGAACTTTTTTGTAAGCTAAAAAGGATACAATGCACTTTTTCAACAGCAACAAAATTCTGTCGGGAATTCTCAAATTCAATAATATTATAAATTGTCCAGAATTTCGGGTATTTTTACAGTCATGGGAATTTTATTTTTCGGAAGAAGCAACTGAAAAATACTCAAAAATAACATTTCCGACACTGTAAAATTCGTGAATTGAAAAATTCCTGAATAATGAAATTCCGGAAATTATAAAAACGCCGAAATATAAAACTCTCGAATTGAATAATTCACGAAAAATAAAATTCCCGGCAGTAAGCTATTACCGAATTCGAAAATTCCCCACAGAAAATTGCTGAATTATAAAATATTCAAATTAGAAAATTCCTGAATTCAAACATATACTTTTGGGTGAAAAATTTTGTTTGATAATGTACATAGCATTAAAAAAATAAATTATTATTCTTTTAAATTCAAACAATAATTCAATAAAATTATTTAATTTTTGTATTTTTAAGAAATAAATCATATTGATTGAAAATTCTTTTCTTCATGTTTAAATTAGGGAACTTTTTAATTCGGAAATTTTTTGCTTTGGAATTTTCTGTAGGAAATTTTCCAATTAGATCGTCGGAGATTTCATTTTTGGTGATTTTTCATTCATGGCTTTCGGATTTTTTTCAGTAGTCCCACATTTCTATACCTTCCTTAAAATGATGTCATTTTTCAAAATAAAAAGTCAACATTTAATTTTGAAATCATCAAAGGTATTCATTTTCTTTTAAATTATTTCAAATCTTTTAAAATGATTTTTGAATTTTTTCGGAACTTTTAATTATCTTTTATACGGATTCCAATTTTTTCTAAAATTTTTGTAAAATCTTACACACAAATTTGTTTCAAGAGCTTCCAGATTTTTTTCCAATTTTGTAAATATTTTTTATGTTTTGGAATATTTTTAAACATTCTCTTTCTGTTATGGACTTTTTCGAAATAAAAAATCATTTTAACTCTTCCTATAAATCTTTAAAAACATTTTTTTTTAATCTTTCAAAATTCTATAGCTCAATTTTTTTCTTTAATTTAAAACATTCAGAAACCTACAGGTTATTCGAATTTTTCTGAATTAAACATTTTTCAACTATTCTTTAAAAATGAAAATACAATACTTTTACTTTCAAATTACAAATAAAAAAGTAGAAAAATTATAATGGTAACATTCAAAGTTTAAATTTATCACCCTGAAATAGTGACAATTTATTTTTACTTCTTTACTATTGAAAATTGTTGTTTTTTGTTCAATTCCCAAATTGAATATGTTAAAAATGGAATATTTTATACTGAAATAATACTTCAATGAGATTTTGAAATTGAATAAAGGTGTTCATTTAAGAATCTATTAATTTTAAGTGATTTTTAAATTGAACATTGTTTATGAAGACTTAATCGAATGTTTACCTGGTCGCGAGTCTGGCTCAATGTAGAACAACTTTTTTTTAATAATAATTTTTTGGTTCTTACTTCCGAGACAATCATTTTATTCTTCAGGAGATTTTCTACAAATCTCATCGATAATTTTTTTATTTTAAGAAATGTATGTAAAAATTATAATATTTTTATTTTTTAAAAATAAAATTGTTGCAATGAAAGCGTTTCGAAGAGTTTTTTAAAAATCTTTCAGGGAATAAAATGAATATTTATAGGTTGACCAAGGTTTGTTTTCTTTACAAAATTTCGCTTACGTCTAATTTTTTCCAGTTGTTTTGACTATAGTACAATTCAAGTTTGTATCTTTGGGTGCAGAAATCCGTTCTATAGTTTGACCAATATTCTTTATAATTCAGGTATTAAAAGATGTTCATTTCTCATCCTGTAACTTTATACGATTTTACTTTGTAAATAAATAATTTAAAATGTTTCAATCTGAAATTATCGAACAATTTCAATTCAATAATTCTTACATATTTAAATACCTTTATATTTCTATTTATTCAATATACTGAAGACTACAATTTTAAAATGTCTTAACTATTAAGACTTTATATATTTTTAGAATAGCTGCTCTGTAGACTAAATAACACTTATTATTTTATTAATAAATTATAACCAAAAGTGTTTTAAAAAGTTTTTAAACGAGTTTTGATGAACTTAAAAACAAGTCAGAGGTTTTAATGACTTAATATATGTATATCATAGAACCGCTTTAAATTTGAAATAAGTCTACTTTTTCATGTTTGACCTACAATTATTCAATTTTAAAAGTTATAAATTACAATTGTGAAAAATAAAAAATAAATTTCAATTAATTTATATTTAAAACCAAATAAATTTGCATACTTCAATATGAATGCAGCTGCATACATTGAATTTAAACTTTTTACCTTTTCGCGTTGTAGCAATTTCGAATCACAGAAAAATCAGGCGCGCATCCACAATGGTGGCGAAACGGCGACCCCCCCCCCCAGGATTCTTTTACTTACCGTAAAATGGTACATATGTATAAACACAACATGTCTACACAATTTTGTGAAGCCCCCCAACCCCCTTCTGTGGATCCACGCCAAGGGAAAATATCGAAGATTCAGGTGTCAAAATTATAATTACAGCGAATTTTCTTTACTTTTACAGGGACGTCTGAAATACATGACAGAATAAAAATCCCGATTCGGTAAAACTCTCTCTGTCTCGAATAATAAAATTCCAAAACTAAAAAAATCCCGAACAGTTTATAATATTACCGTATTTGAAAATTTCTAAATAATAAAATTCCCTATATAAAACTGTTTCTTAATCAATATTATTTATTTATTGAAATTACGATAATAAAATATTTTTATCAAATGAATTTTTATTTAATATTTAGTGTTAAAAAATCGTCTAAAATTAAAATAATTCTACAAAAAATGTATAGACAAATTTATGTAAAAACACTTGTACCTTAAACGGAAGAAAAATTCTCTAATTTTTCTTAGAAGATGATAACATTTTCCAAACAAATTTTGCAGGATTTAAATCAGCACTAATTTATCTCAAAGTTCCTTACTAAGTTTCTTAATTAACAATTCGATTTTTCGGAAGATTTTTGAAATTTAAAAAAATACCATGTATATTTTCAACTAAAATATCTTATCCAGAAATATGTTTTTTTTTAATTATTGTTATTTTAAATTCAAACAAAAATTTTCAAAAACTTTAAACGTTAAAAAAGTTCTTTATTTAGTGTAAATATTTGATTATTCCAATAAAAAAATAAATAAAAAAATGTATCAAGTCCACATTTTTTTAGCATTGGTTTATCTAGAAATTTCTTTCTAGTTTTTTTTTTTTAAATTAAAAAATTATATTTTCGAGAAAATTTTTTTTACAATTTTGTAAAAAGGCTATGCCCAGAAAACCTGGCTCAAGCTTCAGATCTGAAAAAATTGAGTGAAACATGTCAAACTGTTCTAACCTTAACAAAATTTTCTACTGCTTTACCGTCATTTTTTACGAAGAATGAGAAAACAAGAATTCGGCTTCGTAGTACGGCGAGGGCAGCACCTCGATAGGGCAGAAAAGGTGATGTCCTATATATATATAGTTCCCCCACTCTGACACCGCGTACCGCATCTACGTTTATACAAAGATATTATAAACGTAGATACGCTACGGAGCGTCGGAGTGGGGAATTATATATACAGGACATCACATTTTCTGTCCTATCGAGGTGCTGCCCTCATCGTACTACGAAGTCGAATTCTTGTTTTCTCATTCTTCGTAAAATATGACGGTAAAGCAGTAGAAAAATTTTTTTAGGTTAGAAAAGTTTGACATGTATGTATCGCTGAATTTTTTCAGATCTGTAGCTTGATCCAGGTTTTCGGTAGAGTCATTTTTTAATTATAAAAAAATGTTCTCGAAAAATCATATTTTTAATTTAAAAAAAAGTATTATAGAAAGACATTTCAAGATAAACCAGTGCTGAAAGCATTTTTCTTTGACAATTTTTTTTTTTAATTGAAATAATCAAATATTTATACCGAAGAAACAACTTTTTTAATGTTTGAAGTATTTAAACATTTTTTTTTTAATTTAAAATAATAATTAAAACAAAATATATTTCTGGATAAGATTTTTTTGGTTGAGAATGTATATAGTATTTTTTAAATCACAAAAGTTCTTCTGAAAAATCGAAATGTTAATTAAAAAACACGTGTTTTTATATATTAATTTGTCGACAAAATGTTTTGTATAATTTTAATTTTAAATTCAAACAATAATTTTCAACACTTTAAATATTAAACAAAAATTTATTTGATAACAATATTTTATTATCGTAGTCTTAATAAATAATTAATACTGATTAAGAAACCATTTTATTTGGGGAGTCTTATTATTTGGGAATTTTCAAATTCGTTAATATTATAAACTGTTCAGGAATTTTATTAGTTTTGAAATTGTATTTTTTTAGGACAGAGAATTTTACCGAGTCGGGAATTTTATTTTTCGGGATATTTCAGCCGTTCCCATAGAATTACAGAAAATTTGCTCTAATTATAATTTCGGCACTCGATCTTGTTAAATTTTTCGTACAGTATTATTAAAAAGAAATGTGTATGGAAATTTTTTATATCACAAAGTTAAAGATAATCTCAATTCAAAATTTAAAAAATCGCTGTACATCCAATTTTTATTCTTGGGTCTTGGCAATTTTTTTCTAATCCATTTCAGTGACTAGTAAACAGGGGTGCTTTTCTCTTAAAAAATAAGTGATTAAAATTTGAAAAAATTGGGTAGGCTTTTTTGACATCTAGGTATGTAAAAAATCTAAGCTGCATGAAAATTTAAAAACTAATTTAAGAACTATTTATACTCTTTTAAAATACCAATACAATTTACATAACACGAATTATAAAATTTGCAAATTTTTAGGCCTTCAGTTTAGGAACTTGAATTTTAACGTTAAAATTGTTTCATTTTCAGAATACAGCCTTATTGTTTGAATTTTCAGAATTTTTCGAAAATTTTCGAAATTGTTAAAAGGCGAAAGAGTTTGAATTTAAAATTTAAAAATGCGAAAATACACCATTTTCCATGTTCATTTGCAATCCAGCGAGTCACTTTCTTTCACTTCTTTTGAAAGTCGATCCTTTGCTTTCAGTTTTCTTTTTAAACTATACCTTGAATTCAATGCATTTCAAATTAAATTTTTGCAGCTTCATTTAGGTTCAATTATACAAAGGTTTTTTGTTTTATATATTAATTAATTAAAACATTTTATTGGGTTTTCACGACTGTAATTTATAACTCTAAAATGAAATAATTGTAGCTCAAACATGAAAAAGTATAGACTAATTTCATATCTAAAGAGATTCTATCACATATATTGAACTATTAAAACCTCTGACCTTTTTTAAGATTTTTAAAACTCTTTTAAAAACTGTTTTTTAACAATTTTGGTTGCGATTTCTTAATAAAAGAATAAGTGCTATTTAGTCTCCAGAACAGCAATTTCAAAAATATTTAAAGCCTTAATAATTTAGACATTTTAAATTTGTAGTCTTCAGAATATATTGAATAATTTCAAATTTAAAGCTATTTAAATATTTCATCTGAATTTTTGAATGGAAAGTGTTCGATAATTTTAGATAGAAACCTCTCAAATCATTTAGTTACAAATTAAAATCATACAACTTCAAGTTTTATTTATTTTTTGATCCCCCCCCCCCACAAATTATTTTTTTTTGTAAGAAAATAACACCTGATTTTTGTAAAAATTAACAAATATATATTAAAGGTTCACTCAAGGTCATTTTTGTTCAAAAAGCTTGTTCCTGAATAAATTAACTCTTATTGTTTCCGATTTCGTTCTGTCACTCAGGGTAATTTTCTGTGAAAAATATTGATTTACAAGAAATATTTGTCAAAGAATAGAATGGATTTCTTCGCCCGAGATGCAAACGTCAAATGTACTATAGTAAAAACAACTGGAAAAATGTAGACGAAAGCCAAATTTGGTAAAGAAAACAAACCTTTGTCGACCTATAAATACTGATTTTATTCCCCGAAAGATTTTTAAAAGATATCTTCTATTCTTTCCAAAGTTATCCGATATACAGACAACCACAACCACAATAACGACGACGTAGACGCCAGAGAGACAGACAGATACCGATGTAAAAACTTGTTTTTCTGACTCAAG
>NC_046658.1:35775077-35786029 GCF_010883055.1 Belonocnema kinseyi
TTAAAGTTTATTTTAAAATATATTTTATGGAATATGTTATTTTTTATGAATGTGCCAGTGAGATTCTGTTCGTCTAATTTTGTTTGCCAATGAGAAACGTAATCTGGCTTGGAACTGTCGTCTTAAAATCTAAAAACCGAAAGAACAATTTTCCTATCACTTGGAATTATAATTATTTTTTTATAAAAACGTTAGAATATATAATAATTAAGAAATTGGAAAATACATACGAGAACTTAATTAGACGAATAGTCTATAAAAGTCCGTAGAAATTGCAGACCACAAAAATAAAAATAAAAACTAAATAATATTAAAGAACTATATATAGACAATATATAGAATGTAAATTATAATTAATAATTTTAGAATTAGTGGAAAATATATGAAACCGTAATATAAATTACTCATTGACTTATATTTGTGGTATTTATTAAAACAACCAAGTTTTGCAAAGTTAAAAATGTAAAAATATTTTAATTGGCAATTTACTTTCAATCCAAATGGTTCTTTTCCAAGCTAAGTTTACCATCAGTGCGCCTCGAATGTGTGCCGAGAGTTGCTTACAGCGCTCCAAGTGGCTCTTGGAAAACTATATCGATTTGTGCTTTCTACGGGGAGCGGTGGGTAGAGGGGAAGTGACTTTTTTCGCCGGACGCGCCGTCTATATTTATGGCGGGCAACTAAGCCCGCACCGCATCTACGTTTATAATATCTTTGGTTTATAATATCTTTGCTTCTTCTAAGTGTGAGTAGGATCAAAGATATTAGCAGAGCTGAGGTGTGAGATAGGCGATCCCATGTATTTAATTTCGAACGATTTTCGCCAGCGCCACCTATTACCTGAGGCTTTTGCGAACTAAAATCAAACGCCCTCAATTTACTCAGGCCAGTTTATGAACTGAAATAGATGATAGACGGTTTTACTTGAGCGGTCAAACAGGGCGGCATTTTTCCAGTTTGTCAATGTCGGTAGAGAAGATCAGAGTGGGTAATTTCGCATATATTCTAGGTGAATTTGGGATGCTTTAATTAAAAAGTTAACATAAAAGTATCTGAATGATCTTAAGCGTATTTTTAAAATTATGCACAATTAAACATTTTGAAAAAAATACTGTTTTTTTTTTTTGGTATTCAAATATTAATTTAAGAACCTAATAATCAAAATTTTAATCATTCTTTTAGTACATAACGATAAAAAAAATAAAATATGGTGGAAAATAAGAAACATTTTGATTTAAATTTAATACTTATTGTTGTTTAAAGATTACTATATATTTTTTGAATTCACTATTTTTGTTGGTAGAAAATTTATCTTCTCGGTTAAAAAATCATCTTTTTAATTAAAAATTTAATTCTTTTTGGAAATTTGTTGATTTTGAATTGAAAATTTAACTATTTTAATTATTGTTCAAATTTGATCTTTTTCAGTAAAAAATTCATCTATTTGTTTGACAATTTTTAAATTTCTGTTTTCAAGTTTGTTGTTTTTTATCAGAAAATTAATTTTCTAGGTTAAAAATTCTTCTTTTGATTGAAAATTAAAATGTTTAAATCCGTTGTTTTTAGGTTGAGAATTGAGCTATTTAGTTTGTCTTTTTAATGCTTGAAAATTAATCTTAGTATAAAATTCATTTTTTTGTGACAAATGTAAGTTGTTTTTAAAAAATATTTGGTAAATTTTCGGAAATATTTTTTTTAATCACTCAGAATCTTTTAAAATTTCTAAATGTCTGAAACGGAAGCGAATATTTGAAAAATTAAAAAACTTGTCTTAAATATTCCGATTTTTTCGCGGAATTTATAGAAATGTTTTAAAAAATTTTATCAAAAAATTAATATAAAAAAATCCTTTCAAATTTGCGTATTAATCTTAAGAATATTGTGTCATTCTCTTGAAACCATTCAAAGTTTTAAAAAACTTTCTAAGCATGTAATTCAAAATCTTTCATAACCGATTTTTTTCAGTAATTTGTTTAAAGTTTTTTTTTTGTGTAGTGAAATTAGAAAAATTTATTAAACTACACTTCATTCGAAAGGCCAATTATAACTTTTGTGTTTCAAAAGGTATGAATGTTGATTTAGAACACAAATGTGACATAAAGTAAGTTAATTATTTCTTTTACACAAAACCTGGAAGACTTGACAGGGTCATTGCATTTTTTAAATGTTGTGGGAAAAGTGCAAAAATCATGTAATCTTGCAAATAATGACAGAGTTTTTTAATTGAAAGATATTTTTTTTTATAGAATATTTAACTACTTCTTAAAAATTCGTCGTTTTATAAATATTTTATAAATATTAGGAAATCATTTAAGCTTCCAAAATATTTTTAATCACTTCAACACCCAAATTTTTCTTACAATTTTTACGTCCTAAAAAATTTTAAAATTGCTGAAGACATTATGGATTCTTTCTCAGCATTTTTAGAAATCTTTTTAAATTTTCTCTAAAAAATTATTTCAAAAAACAAGAAATCCTTTTCAATTTTTTGTATAAATATGATAAAAGAAAATTTAAATTTCTGAAGATTTTGAAATAAAGTTTTGGATTCTATTTCAGAATTTGGAAAGGATTTAAGAAATTACAAATTTTTGGCCTAACATTTTGGGGAAAGTTGTAATTCATTTTTTATTTAAAAAACAACATTTTTTAAAGAAAATTGAAAAATATGTTGAGACTTTTTAAAACATTAAAAAACTGCGTTGGCTCAAGAATCCGGTAAACAAAAGTATCAACACTCAGAAATTCCTGAAAAACTAAATATGATTTATCGCGTATATGCTTGGACTGGTGTCATTTTTAGTTGACGGTTGCTGACAGTGGAACCATGTGGTGGTTGTTTAATCTTTTCTTTAAATTTTCATATGCAATATTGCCGAAATTCATATAAATTGATGTCATATTTAATTTGATGTAATATGATGTAAAAATGGAAAATTTTTTTAATTCGTTGTTTTTAAAAAAATCTTAAAAAATTAAAAAGTTTGCCGAAGATATTTCGGGTTCTTTCTCAGTATTTTTATAAATCTTTTAAAATTTTCTCTAACAATTTATTTTAAAAAACAAAAAATCCTTTTCAATTTTCATATGAATCTGAAGAATATTCTATCATTATCTTTCAAAATTGTCAAAATATTTTTAATTTGTTCGAAAACCTGACTGATTACATTCTGTATGAATATGATTTTAGTGGATGTTTTCCGTTTGTTATTTGTTGTAAGGCCGATAAATGTTGAGCGATATATAGATTTTTTGAGATTTCGAAAGAAAAATCTTTTTAAGAATTTTAAAGACTTGAAAAGGATAAAAAAGTTTTCTTAAGTTTCATCAGAAAGTTTACAATTTTTTATTTTTAAAGTTAATTTAAAGAGAATATTTAAAAAGATTTCAAGATTTTTAAAGAAAATTATCAAATTTATCAACAAATAATTTTGAGCAAATATTCTACAACTTTTTAAAACATTTTAAAAAATTGTAAAAAAAAATCTGGAAAATTTTAAGGTAATTTTTATAATTTTGCACAATTAAAAAAATAGGAATAATTCGTATTTATTAAAAACATAATTTTGAAACTTTAACAAATAATTTTAATATTTAAAAATATTTTGAAATTATTTAAAACATCAAAAATGCGTCGAATCGAGAATCCGATAAAACAAAAGTATCAACACTTAAAAATTTCCGAGAAAAATAAATACTATATACCACCCAGTTCACGTTCGTGAGACTTGGCCATAGGTGTGATTTATCACGTATATTCTGGGAGCTGGTGTCATTTTTAGTTGACGGTTGCTGGCAGTACGACCACGCAGTGGTTGTTTGATCTTTTTTTTTAATTTTTATATACAATATTTCCTAAATTCATATAATTCGATATAATTTTTTATATATTTCAGGCAATTTAAAATTATTAAATTAGAGTAGTCCGCAAAGTGTGATTTTGTTTTGAATTCGCCAAATTTGTTCAAATGATATTTGTAGGGCGAAGGGAAACCTTCGATTCTTTCATATTCTTAGCACCTCCAGTTCGCAGAACCGGCGGAGTTTCCGTGACATCTATTTCCCCGCCAAACAAATGCAATATAAATAGATGAGTAGCTCTTTAAAACTGCTTTCTTGAACACTTATTATATAATCTAATTAAATAGTATTTAATTGAACTTTAATTGAATAAATAAATTGATAAAAATAAATTTCATTTAAAAATCTTATAATTTTCTTTTAACTTTTAATACTTTTCACATTTCCTAATTTAGTATATGTACTAATAACTAAGTTATTAGATTTAGCCTTTAAAAATGGGGGTAAAAAAGCTTTTAAAAAATCTGAGCTATTAATTTCAGCTTCATTTTAGAGTTAAAAAATAATGTTTTTTTTTGCAATTACAATCATTTTTAATGCAAAATACAAATTTGGAATAACTATTAGCTTGTTACAAAGGTAAAACCCCATTCCAAGTTTTGACAAGAAGGAATCACCGCTTATCTATTTCTTTTTAAAGTCATATAAATATAATTTTCGTATAATTCCGGAGATATTTCAAAAACATTTTTGAAGATTTCACATATGCCGAAAAAATGCAGAAAATTTTTATGCATTTTTTTTTATTCTGCAGGACACACAAAATATTAGGAAAAATTAGAGTCAGCTTAAAAGATATTTAGGACTTTCAGAAGATTTGAAGAAATAATTTTAAAAATAATTTTTCGATAAACTATTCATGTTTTTAAATATCTCTTCAAAAATTCTGAAATTCCTAAATAATTTTTGTAATAAAAAATTTCATTTTTACAATGACCTTCAAAACTTAGAGATTTATAGAAACTTCCAGAGGAATCTTACCAACCAAATTTCATCCTTCTAAAATTCTTAAATAGCTTCGAACATTTTTTTCGAAATACTCAACATTTTATAAAATTGTTAAAAATTTTTTTTTTAATGTACAGAACATTGTTAATTTTCTATACGATTTCAAATTTTAAATTACTTTTAAACCTTTACAAAACTTCTACACCTTCGAAATATCTTTTGAAATCATTCAGTTTTCCTAAAAAATCTTTTAATTGTCCTAAAATCTTCTAGATTTTCTTTCGTGTTTTTAAAATCAGAACACAATTATTTAAAAGATTAAGATATTCTAAGTTTTTTGCCCATTATGTATTTCATTTTTCTTACCTCTTTCAAAGCTTGAAAAAGTTTAAAAATTGTATACAACGATAGAAAAATTTTAAGAACAGAGTTATTTCCTATAATATTAGAAAACCCATTTGCAATTAAAATTTCCATTTGAATCAATAATGTTTAGAAACAGTTGGAAAACATTTGATCATGAAATGAAATTACTTAATTGAAAATTTCCATTTACAAAATTGATGTTGCGCTAAACTCGTAATATTTATTAAAAGACTTAATTACAGACGGTTTACTTAAACAGTCTTTTTTTGAGTGATTCGCAGAATTCTTAGAAATTGAAAAAATCAACTGCAAGAATAAAAAACGAACATATATATCTTATTTTTTTCATATTACTTTGTCTATTAAATTATTAATATCCAGGGGCGAACTGGGCCTATTGTCCCTATTAATAACAGTTAATATGCATAAATATATTAAATTGTATGCATATTTTAAAATAAATCTCATATTAAATTAACGCAAACAATCGAAAATTCCTTGGAACATTTTTAAATACTGTCAAATATTGCAATTCCTTCAAAATATTTTGACACACCTTAAACTTTTTTTTAAAGATTTTGAAAGTACTTTTGAATCTTTTTAAATAACCATGCTAAAATTTTTTTAATTTTCTAAAATTTCTTAAAATAATAAAAATAAGTCGAAAATTCCCTGACATCTTTTAAAACATCCTTAAATATTTGAAATCTTTTGAAATCTTTCGAAATCTCTTAAAATTTTAAAAATACCATGAAATATATCAAATCCTTTAAAATCTCATATTAACTTACCTTAATCAATTGAAAATTCCTTGGAATCTTTTTAAATTTTCTCAAATTCGTCAAATCCTTTAAAATCTTTTGAAATACCTAGAAATTTTTTTTAAATATTTCTAAAGTACTTTTGAATTTTTTTAAATAACCCTTCTAACATTTTTTTATTTATTTGAAATCCCTTTAAATTATAAAAATAAATTAAAGATTCATTTACATCTTTTAAAACATCCTTAAATATTTAAAATCCTTAAAAATCTTTTGAAATTTTGTAAAGCTTCAGATTCAAATTTAAAAAAAGGAAAAAGTTCCGAAACGTTAAATATTGAAATGTTTGTAGATTAGAGTTTTGAAAATGGGATTAATAAAACTTCAAAGCTTTGGAAATCTAATTTTCAAACATTTTCAACTATTCAATAAGAATAATTTTCAACTCGATGAGATTCAAGTCTTCAAATTTTGAATTATAAACTTGAAAGTTTATATATAAAAAAAATTAAACATGAATTAATTGAAAGCGTTCAAAATTTAAACATACGTTTTTCAATTGGGCAATCTCTAAATGAAATTATTTCAGACTGAAATTTAGAAAACAGAAAAATTTCAAAATATTAAAAATGCCATTAGATAGAAATTCATGAATCTTGATAAAAAAAAATAAAAATTAATTAAATACATATTCTTTACACAATCTAAAGGATAATTTTAATTAACAGAATATGTATTTGATTAATTTTTACTATTATCAAGATTCATTGATATCGATGTAATGGACATTTTTATAAGTCGAAATGTCTTTATTTATAATAAACAATAAAAATAATATTTTTTAGCATCTTAAACTGCTCGCGAATAGTAACTAACCAGATGCCGAGTGCGGCGCATGTGTAGTGAAGCAAGAAGCTTTCGTTGGGAGCACTGCATAAATATTTATGAAAAAAGTATAATTTTTCCTGTGAATGCTCAACGTAAGTACGTAAAAATCCAATTTTTCTAATTCTGTCACCTTACTTTCTTTCTTGCACTTAGCTATTGTGGTTCTTGTATATTGACATCATCTTTTCTTCCACTTCCCTACCGTAAATACTTGTAACAATTAAACCCCTAATATATATATCTAATTTTCCGATACTTAACATTTATTTTCGAATCATCTTAATTTTCACCAGGAAAATTCAATGAAAATCCACAATCGGGTACTGATTCTGATACTGTACATTAAAAAATTCGAACTCTAAAGCTAAAAATTTTTCCATTTGCAGTAACAAATTATAATCTACCAATTAAAGCACTTAAAATTAAACTTTCACATTTTAAACTTTTGAAATTGAATTGTAAGAGTTTTTTAATTAAAAAATGTATTCAATTGCTCAGTAATTTAAACGTAACAAATGAAAGGCTCTAACACTTTTCAATTGAACAGCTTCACATGAAATGCAAATAAACTGCAAAATTTAGAATTTAAAAAAAATAATGAGTGCAAGGAGTCAAATTCAATTCTAAAAATATAAATTCACGTTATCATTTTCAAAGGTGTAAATTAAAAAATCAATGAATTTAAAAAAAATTTTAATTATATTATTCTTAACGATTTTAAGCTAAATAAATCCACGTTATCATTTTCAAAGGTGTATATTAAAAGAATCAGTGAACTTTAAACATTTTAAAATTATATTATTTTTAACAATTTCAAGCTAAATACGTTAAAAATTAAAAAATTTAATTTGTTTAACTTAATACTTCTTAAATTGGAAGTTACATTATTTTTATCCTAAATACTTGAAACATCTTTGTAAGGCTTCAAAATTTTATTTTAAAATCTTGAGAAATGTAGAAGTTGTTTTAAATTTATTTAACGTTAAACTTATTTAAAATTTTTTTTTAGAATTTTTAAATATCTTTTAAAATGAAAATAAAGTTCCCTATAACATTTAGAAACTCCTGGAAAATTAATGAAAATTCTTGAAATCTTCCACATTCTTTTTTAACAATCTTGGAAATCTTAAAATCTTTTTGAATATTATTTTTAAATAATATTCCAAACTGTAAAATTATTTTCAATTTTCCTACGAATCGTACCAAGAAGTTTTTATTCTTTTGAAAGTTTTAAATTATTTGAAATCATTTTAAAACATTTAAATGCGTCTTAAAATAATTCAATTTTTTTCTATACAATTAATAAGTTTTCAATTGCTATTTGAACAACTAAATTCAAAAATTTCACTTACAAATATAACATTTTTTTAAAAAAGAATCATCAAAATTGAAACGTTCGAATTTTAAAAGCTCTTCTAAATTTTAACGATTCAAGGGTTTTTATATTAAAGAATTCAGTTTCAAATTGTTAATTTAAAAATATTTGGTTTCAATTAATTATTCTTAAATGAACCGTCAAATATTGCTACATATGAAGGCAAACGTTTGCATTATTTAATGACTAAGATTTCGAATTGAAACAGTTAATTTTTTCCACGTTAAAATCTGGAAAATTCTGAATCTTGAGCGGATTTCGAATCGTTTTGTAAAGTGAATTATTGTTCCCTTTTAATACCTAAGTTACATATTCATTTTAAAAATAATTTATTTATATTTACTGTTAATAAAATACAAATATCTTTTATACAAAATTCTCAACTTCAAACGGTTTTAATTTTTAGTTTATTAAGTCTTCAAGACTGCATTTTAAAATTCTCTAAATTAAAAATAAAAACCTAAAATGAAAAATGTCTAAAGTAAACGATTTTTAAATTACGCATTGTGAGCTGAATGATGTCATCATTGAAAAATGAAATTTCCGGTAAAAAAGTAAAATCACTGTCGTTTCCCGGATTTTCTCTATTTCAACAAATTCCCAGCCATTTTCCGGTTTTCCAGTCCAGCGGCCAGCCTGAAAGTTTTATAATTTATTTATTTTACTTTTTTTAGAAGCAGAAGCAGCGATCAGTGATAATTCCATGAGCAATGAAAACACAGAAACAACAGAGGAAGCGGCTCTAAGTCATATTGGAACAATTATTGGAAATTCCAAAGATATGGGTGGCCATCGAAAGCGGAGGACCCTACACTAAAAAACACTTTTTTTAAGGTTCTAGTTAAATAGTATTAACTTAAGGTCATTTTGATATTTAATAAATATTAATATTTATACTTTATAAATATCTTTTTATTCGCGAAATGCATAAAATGTATTTTTATGATACCGATCGGGCACCGATCGGGGTTTCTCGATCGGGAGTCCCGACTTAAACCGACCTGGGCGTGTGTTTCATCCGCGGTCTGGCCCCGACCAGGAATACCGATACCCGTGCAAAAATCTCGGCCTGGCCCCGACCAGAGCCCGACCAGTCCAGGTCGGGTCCCGATCGGGAATCCTGATCGGGGCCAGGCCGCGAATGAAACACACGCCCAGATCGGGACACCCGATTGGGAAACCCGATCGGTGCCCAATAGGTACACGATGAGTCTCATTATAATCCATTCATGAATTTCACAATTGGAGTTTTAATATAAGTAAAACGGAAACTATCGAATAGTCCTCTCCTTTCGAAGGCCACCTTAATATTTTGAATTTCCAATTAAGTTATTTTAAGTTATAATTAACGAACTACAGGCACGAAAAGAAAAGCTTTCAGAATACAAAATTGAATTATGCTTTTGAAAATCGTAAAATTATTGTGGATGGTATCAGTTTCGAGGAAAGGTTTTGTTTTGTATGAAAAAAATGCTTGATAACCAGAATTCCCTACAACTTGACATCTTCGAATGCTTTCAAAGAAAATCATCGGGAAATAAGCTATGATTTACGATCTATTAACATTTTACTGCAAATAAATTCAATTTTCTGTCAATTGCATTACTTCTTGAAAAATTCAAGAAGGTGGTTGTAGATCATTGTTTTGCTAAAAAATTGCGCCATCATTTATTAGATCGTTTTATTTTTTTAAATCGGTCAAGAAGAAATATTGACCAAACAACTTTTAAACAAAAATGAAAATTTTTGAATTAAATATTTCTGGTGGTTTTAAATATTATTTACAGAATATGCATTTAATTAATGTTTATTATTATTAATTCATTTCGACCTAATTGACATTTTTATAAGTTGAAATTGCATTGTTTATAATAAAAAAGAAAAATAACTTTGTTTATCATTTTAAACTTCGCGCGAAAGCAATTAGATGCCGAATGCGACGCATGCGCAGTTGAGTAACTAAGTCTTGCTGGAATGTTATGAAAATTTGTCCTTAATGTATTTCTGTATTAAATTTATTATTAATACAGAATTAAAGTATCAATAACATAATCGATTGTATCACATATTTTACTCTTATAATTAAAAAACATTACAATTTTGTGCATACTGCAATTCCTTTCTTGTCAATAGATTTGATGATTCTAACTCTACATTAAATCGAAAAACCTTGAGTTCTTTAATAATAATTTATAACAAAAGAACTTAATCAATTTCATCATATAATAATATTTGACTCATTTGATGGTAAATATACTAATTTTACGTCAAACGATTTAATTAATTATTAATTTATTTGAGGTTAGGTTTCAATGAGCCCGCAGAGTGTAATTACTTACTCTCATCTTCCTCGCACAGGTTTCGAGGTCTACTGACTGGTGTTTGGTGCCTCTGAACACGTGGCTTACTCGTCTTATGCATTTATAAACATTGCTAGAATATTTTAAACGAGTATTATTTATACAAATTTCACTGCACTACCAGAAAAAAACAAAAAAAAATCAGTCGGGCCCAGGTATGGGCCACACGGTTCTACCGATTAGGGCCAGATAGTGAAATCCGATCGGGGCCTGATCGGTATTACGTTTGAAATCGGGCGATTTCTGCACGGGTATGGGCCCAACCCGGCCCGGGGCCAGATCAAAATTTCTGCACGGGTTGTAGGTTAGTTAAAGTATTAAATTAAAGTGTTAATAGAAATTACTCGAGTTAAAGTTTAACTATTTCTAAAACGATTTTTTCATATAATTATA
>NC_046658.1:35786129-35797947 GCF_010883055.1 Belonocnema kinseyi
ACTTTTAAATTTTCAACATTTTCAATTTATTTATGATCAATAACTTTTTGTTAATAAACTTCTAAGTTTACAATTCAAATTTTGCAGACTTGAATTCCATCAAGTGGAAAATTTCTATATTTCATAGTTGAAAATAAGATTTCAAAAGTTTTGATTTTGTATTGATTCCATTTTCAAAACTCTAATCTACAAAATTACAATATTTAACGTTTTAAATTTTTTCTTCTTTCTAAATTTCAATCTGAATCTTTTAAAAATGTCAAGAGATTTCAAAAGATTTTTAAGGACTTTAAATATTTGAGGATGTTTTAAAAGATGTCAAGGAATTTTAAATTTATTTTTAAAATTCAAAGGAGTTTCAAATAATTTTAACAATTTTAGCAGAGTTATTTAAAACATTTTCAAAGTATGGTAGAAATATTTAATGAGTGTGCATTTTTAAGAGCTTTAATTTTTTTTAAAGATTTCAACAGATTGTTTTTATAATTTTAAGGAATTTCAAAGAATTTTAAAGTACTTTAAAAATCTTAAGAAAGAGTTCAAGGTAGGTCAAAATGTTTTGAAGGTATTGCAATATTTGAGAGTAGTTCAAAATATTGCAAAGAATCTTCAATTGATCACGGTAATTTAATATGAGATTTTGAAATATTTATTATATTTTAGGATATTTGAGCAGATTCCAAGGAATTCTCAATTGATTTCAATAATCTAGTATCAGATTATAAAAAATTTGAAATATTTTAGGGTTTTTACAAATTTTCAAGGAATTTTCAAGAGATTTCAAAAGATTCGAAAGGATTATAAATATTGGAGGATATTTAAAAAGATGTCAATGAATTTTCAATTCATTTTTATAATTTAAAGGAAATTCAAAGAATTTGAACAATTATATCAGGGCTGTTTAAAAAACTCCAAAGTACCTTATAAATCCTGAAAAGATGTCAAGGTGTTTCAAAATATTTTGATGGTTTCGAAATACTTAAGAGTATTTTAAAAGGTTCCAAGGAATTCCCAATTGATTACAGTAATTAAATATGAGATTTCAATGGATTTGATATATCTTATGATATTTAAATAGATTCCAAGGAATTTTTTATTGATTTTAATAATTTAGGATGAGATTTTAAAGGATTTAAAATATTTTAGGGTATTTTTTAAAATTGCAAAGAATTTTCAAGAGCATTGCAAAATTTCAAGAGATTTCAAAGGATTTTAAATATTTTAGGATGTTTTAAAACATTCCAAATATTTTCAATTAATTTCAATAATTTAAAGCAATTCCAAAGAATTTTAATTATTTTCAACTTTTCAGGTTGAAATTGGAACTGCTTTGTTAAAAATGTAGTTTTTTTGGTTGATGTATCAATTTAGTTGAAAGAATTTGTTTTCTGAAAATTTAACTATTTTGTAGAAATTTTTTGTTTGTTTTTGTTTAAAAATAATTAATTTTTTTTTAAGTACAAGAAAACAATTGTTTTTTCTCGAAAAATTAACTGTGATTAAACATTAATTTTTGTATAGAAAATTAGACTTGGTGGAAAATAAATTTCCTTTGTGCAAAGTTCATATATTTTATTGAAAATTCCGTTTTTTTAGTATATAATTCAGCCTTTTGGATAAAAATTAAAATTTTTGTTTAAAAATTTAGCTAGTTTCTTAAAAACAATTTCAACAATTTTTTTAAATTTATGTATTTTATTCAAAATCCTTTTTTTTTTGCAGAAAACTAATTGTTTTAGTTGACACGCTCAGAGCAAAAGCGAACTAAAAAAAAATTTGCGGAAAAGACAAGTAAAAACACGCGAGAGCAAAAACGACCTAAAAATTAACCGAGAGGTAAAACGACACAAGAATGAAGGGAGAAGATTCCACCCACTTTGCTGCTACGAAGACCAGCCTTGTGTAAAGCCGAACATGCTCGAACATGAACCGAGCTCACCCGAATTCACGAATAAAGATCTAATCAGCTGCTCCCAGAGCTACCAGATCGAGCCTAAGATTTACCCCCACCATAGGTCTTTTATTTATATCTCGATCCCCATTTTAAAGAAATTAAAGAAATTGGCGATTCTGATGTTTCGCGTGATTCTTAATTTCATGCATGATTCGATTTTGAGGTTATGTTTTTCAGGTATATATAATATGGATATTATTATTATGTTTTTATTAAACTTTTACTCGGGTACACCTGGTGATACATCATAGCCACGGACTAAGTCAAGTGACTGATGAGATTAGAATGTTATAACTTAATTCAATAATTTAATACGATCGTTGAAACCTCCTGCGATGATGTTGTGGGTATACAATGACGAGCGGCCACGAGCTTTGGAGGTGACAACAGTCACTCTGGATGCTTTCTTAGAGCTACCATCAATCTTAGAGCTACCATCTCTTAG
Organism: Belonocnema kinseyi; assembly: GCF_010883055.1. Classification (NCBI taxonomy): domain Eukaryota; kingdom Metazoa; phylum Arthropoda; class Insecta; order Hymenoptera; family Cynipidae; genus Belonocnema; species Belonocnema kinseyi. The sequence goes on from NC_046658.1 coordinate 35,788,529, forward strand.
AGCTACTAATTACTATTATATTTATTATCAATGTTAATATTATAATTATAAAATTTTATATCAATATTAATGAGTAGTTGACTATCTTTTAATAGAAATGTTCAACTTTCAACTAAAACAATTAGTTTTATGCAAAAAAAGTAAATTTGGAATAAAATACATAAATTTAAAAAAAAAATGTTCAAAGGAATTTTCAATTGATTTCAATAATGTGGTATGAAATTGTAAAAAATTTGAATTATTTTAGAGTATTTTGGAATTTTCAAGGAATTTCTAAGAGATTTCAAAAGATTTTAAAGGATTTTAAATATTTGAGGATTTTTAAAAAGATGTAAATGGATTTTCAATCCATTTTTCCAAGGTTCCAAGGAATTTTCAATTGATTACAGTAATTTAATATGAGATTTTAAAGGATTTGATATATCTTAGGATATTTTAATAGATTCCAAGGAATTTTCCATTGATTTCAGCAATTTAATATGAGATTTTAAAGGATTTGGAATATTTTAGGGTAATTTTAAAATTTCAAGGAATTTTCAAGAGATTTTAAAGGATTTTAAATATTTTAGGATGTTTTAAAATATCCTAAGGAATTTTCAATAAATTTCAATAATTTAAAACAATTTCAAAAAGAAAATCAATTGTTTTTCGAAAATTTAACTATGATTAAACATTAATTTTTGTATAGAAAATTAGACTTGGTGGAAAATAAATTTCTTTTGTGCAAAGTTCATGTATTTTACTAAAAATGCCTTTTTTAGTATACAATTCAGTCTTTTTTCAATGAAAGAAATGAATTCTTAATTAAAATAGATGCATTTTTTTAAATAAGAATAATTCAGTATACAAAATTAACTTTCAGCAAACACTTGAATTTGTAACAAAATAGTTCAATTATCAACAACAAAAGAAAAAGAATTTTTAACCAAAAATAGATACATTTTTAAACAAGAAGAATAATTTAATTACAAAACAGACGAAATTTTAATTGAAAATGGTCAATTTTAAACAAAAAAAAACAACAAATTTCAAATAAAATAGTTCAGTTTTCAATGAAAAAAGAAATAAATTTTCAACTAGAAAAGATAAATTTTTAACAAAAAATTATATAATTAAATTTTCAGTTGAATTTTTGTTCAGCACAAAAACAATCATATTCTTAACAAAATAGTTAAATTATCAATAAAAAATTAAATTTTTACGTAAAATATAAGTTTTAGACCATAAATGAAACAGTTAAATTTTCAATTAAAAAAATCAGTTTTGAACAACAACAAAACCATCGAAGTTACAACAAAATAGATAAATTTTTAAGCACAGAAGTAAATGCACAAGCAACAAGAATAATATTCTAATAACAAAATGAATTTTCTACCAATGAAATTAATTTTCTCTAAAAACGACGAATTTTGAAGCAAACACGAAAGCAATTTTCAACTTTAGAAATGAATTTCAATCCACAAAATAAGTATTCAACAAAAAATAGAATAGTTAAAATTGATTTTTCAACATAATAGTTTAATTTTCAACGAAAGAAGTTCATTTTCAACTAAAAAAGATACCTTTTTAACCGAAACAGGAACAGTTACATTTTCATTTAAAAAAATTAATTAAAAAAAATCGAATTAACAACTAAATAGTTATATTTTCACCAAAGAAATGAATGTACAAACATAAAGAATAATATTCTTATAAAAAAGACGAATATTCAACAAAATACATGAATTTTCCACCACAGAGTTGAAGTTTTAACTAAAAAAGAAAGTGTTTAATAAAAGTTTAATTTCCAGCCAAAAGTGGAATAGTTATATTTTCAGTAAAAATATGATTATTATCCGAAAAAAGAAATTATAACAGAATATTAAAATATTCAACAAGAACAAAATTAATTTTCAACGTGAGAGTGGAATTTATAACCCAAGGACTGAATTTAAAAAATATATATATAAATCTTCAAACAAGAAGAATAATTTCCTATCAATCAAGGTGATTTTTCAACTACATAGTTGAATTCTCAACTAAAAATGATAGATTTTTAACAAAAAATGGAACAGTTAAATTTTCAGTTCAAAAATCAATTTTCAATCAAAAAAGGCTTTTTAAGTCCAAAAAGAAAAAAATATCAACTTTAAAAAAAATTTGTATGTCAAAATGAAGTACTTTAACGGAACAGATGATTTTTTTGCAAAACCTTTGAATTTTCAAACCAAATATATGAATTTCTAACAGAAAAGTTCATTTTAAACCAAATAAAAAAATTTTCAACAAAAAAAGATGAAACCTCAATAAAAAAAATGTAATACTAGAAGTTTTAAACTAAAAAGGAATGTATTCAGTAAAAAAGAATGAGACTTTCTTATTAGTTTCTATTAATAATTCAGTTCGCGTTTGAGGCGAATGACGGTAAAATTGTTTAAAATAAACATTGAAATTCATTGTTATGATATCGACTAATGTAGTGAACTCGTTTTTTGTCGATCGAAAGATGATTTTTGATCTACTTATTCAAACTTTTTTTACAGAAACAGAATACACATTTTGATTGAAAATTCTTTTTTTTTTATGTCATTCTTGTGTTGAAATTTAATTTTTTCCACTGAAACCTTGAGCATAAAATGGAATTTTCAATTAAAAAGTGTTTGTTTTTTTCAGGTGAACGTTCGTCGTTTTGGTAGAAACTTTTCCTTCTTGTTTGAAAACTGATATTTTTGGTTAAAAATAATGATGATTTTGTTTAAAATTTTTTTTCAGCTGAAAATGAAACTATTCCCTTCCTGGTTGAAAAATCTTTTTTGTTTTGTTTGAGTGTAAATTTTGGCTTTTTAGTAAAAATTGATTTGTTTTGAAAATTCTTCTTTCCATTTTAAAATTAGTTTTTTTTATTTTTTTATTAATTTTTTTTTGCAAAACATGTATTAATTCCATTTTTTGTTAAAAATTTATCGTCCTTCCGGACGATTGAAAATAAATACAGAGCCTATCAATTACAGTTTGCAGTTTGAATCGCTTTAATATCTGTATTAGAACTGAAGATAATATAGTTGCACATTTTTTTACTTTTAAGCAACAGTCTGCTAAGCACAAATTTTTTTTTACATAAACGTGTTGAAGCTTATTTACGTAGAACACTTTTAGCTTTTAAATGACTGCTTTTTTGTTGCGCTAGCATTTTTTTTGACTGAGTTGTTAAGTTGCGAAGGCAGATGCCTATAATTTTCTCGCCGATAGTAGGTCCTAGATACGGCATGGGTCAGTGGTGGGGACGGCCGATATATATATATATATATATATATATATATATCTAACTACATTTTCGAACATGTCGAGATGCTGTCCTCTTCAACTTTTCACCGTTTCTATGGCAACCGCGATCACCTAACACGTTAGAGGGCGGGGTGGGGCCGGGGCGCACACCGAAAGTTGTTGAATTCCAAACCGAACGTGATTTTCTGTTTCTCGCGTTCGCCTTCCGCATCACTATAGCAGTCTTTTCTGTAGCTGAGTCGGTCGCCTGGCTCCGTACGGCCTGTACGCTAAAAATGTTATGAACACTGAATTACCTAATTATATTCAAATTAAAGAGAGCCTACAATTATTCTATTATTATTTTTAAATTTCGATACAATAAATAAATGTAAAAAGATTCTGTTCGTACTTTATAATTTTAGTGAAATTTCTAAATTTATTTTTTCAAACTAAACTTAAAATTTGAATGAAATTAAGATAAATTAAAAAATTAAATAAAATTTAGTTGAATTTAAAATTTAAATAAAACTTAGCTAATCTCAACATTTAAATGAAATGTAGGTGGATTTAAGAATTAAATAAAGTTTAGTTAAATTAAATTAATTTCTCCTCTTGTTTCTTTTGCAAGAGAAATTTTCTAGATACTATGTAAATAAGTTTTAAAACAATTCAATTCGTACTTTAAGATTATTGTAGTGCAATTTTTAAAATTATGTAAATAGGTTTGAGTTAAATTCAAAATTGAAGTAAAATTTAGTTAAATTCAAGTAAATTTCAGTTAAAATTGTAGATGTGCAATGGTGTTAAATGGTGATAAACTTAAGTATAATCTAGATAATAAAAATGACTGTCGTTAAATTTTAAATTTGATTGAATTGAATACAAATATGTGGGTTCTTTCTTGTCTTCAACGATGGAAAGCATGCAAATAAGCTGGAGAAATAAAAAAAAAAAGTTCCCTCATTTTTATAATAATTAGTTAAATTCAAACAAAACTCATGAAAGTAATAAGGACCCATAGTTCTCAAGTTTTTGGTTTGAAACTTTTCAAATGTCGACAATGTCAAAATGTAAAAGGAAGCGTTTAAACTTCAGCATAACTATTTTGAAAGGAAGTACTTTATTATTCCACTTTATTTCAAATTAGAAGTATGTTAGCAATTAAATAATTATTCCATTCAAAATTATTCAGTTTTGAAAACTGGATTATAACTTCAAAGCTTTTAAAATGAAACGATTTTAAATGAAAGAAATTTGAAATAAAAACAATTATCATTACAGTGTAATTGATTTCTTTTAGAAGCGTAAAAATAAAATGATAATTAATAAAAGAAACTAGTTTATAAATTAAAAATTACAAATCTCAGTAATTGTAAATTTTCGAATATTCTTAGAGTATAACCTGTCAATTCAAATTATTTGATTTTAAACGTTTTAAATGAAATCACTTATGATTCGGCAATACATTTTTTGCAGCTTTAGGATATAAATAATTTAAAGCTGCAATGAGCAGATTATTCGATGCTAAACCTTGTGAAAAATTGGAATAAATGTAAAGCCTTCGAAATCGAAAACTTTTTATAAAGAGAGAAATTTTTAATTGAAGGGTTTTAATATTTTTTCAATTTAAAACATTCAAATTGAGTAATTTTATAAACAGAAATTTCGAGAATTGTATTATTTGAAAATTTTGTCATAGAGTTGATAAATTAAAAATGCAAGCATTATTATTTATTAAATTTTGAATATGCCTAAAGTATAACCTGATAAATTCAAATTATTTAATTTTGAAAGTTTTGAAATGAAAATTGAAATGCAGAATTCTAAGTATTTGTATTTGGGTATTATCAGATTTTGGAGGCCAATAACTTTTAGTCTAATCAAGTTAGAAGGCTTACAGTTGTCAATTTTACGACATAAACCCTTATATTCAAAACCAAATTAAATTTCAATGTTAAAGTTTTTAATTGTTTAAGATTTGATTCTTAAATTCAGAATTTTTTAAATGCTTTAAATTTTTAATTTTACACTTTCAAACCTTTTTTCAAATTTGAATCTTCGAGAAAAAAATATTAAATTTTAGTAGAGACAACTTTTTTTACGTAAAAAAATTAATTTAGGAAATACCCCGTGCGCCAAGGTGAACAATCCGTCGAGAGGGAAAAATGGGTTAAGCCAAGTCTGCTGTTTGCGTGAAGAAACTCACTATCATCGTTTTGACGTAAGTCTTCTTTGCGTATACGCTGCAACGCGAAAATGACCCTTATGTCAAACTTTAGAGAGTAAATTTTTTCCCCGAGATGGCAGAAATAATCACGGCTTATAACATAAAACAAATCCACCCTCTTCGCTAGCACATCCTCAAAGCGCGCTGCGCGTGCGGCTCGCTTCGCTCGCTAGTTTGGGCGCGCCTAGGGCGCGCGACTGTTAGTTCTCGCGCTTCGCGCTCGATAACATATGCGAAATTTTGTAAATTCTATGTTAAAAACTATTATATCGAATGTCTATTACAATTTTTGTGTGTGTACTTTGGTCTGGTACTGCTTATTCTGATATTGCAAAATAATGTTCACATTTTATTTTTCGTGATCCTAATAGGCCCCTGCTGTAGTTGTTTAATCATTTTTCCTTTTCTTAAGTGAAGCTGAACACTCTTTTTTAATTTGTCATTAAAGAAGGTTCTCAAAGTACCTACGGCCTTGACGATTACACTCTCATTGCAATAATCGCGCTTCGCGCTTAACAATTAGCTTATACAAGCTCTAATTTTTTTTATTTTTGGCTAATCAAGAAATTCGGCTAGAAATTTTGAAATATATTTGGTATCTAGTGAAAATTTTGAATTAAATTTTTGGATCTATGAAAAAAATAAATTTTTCTATTTTTTTGAAATTTTTCACAATTTTGAAAAGTATATAACTTTTCTAATTTTCATCAAAATTAAAAATTTTATTTGGATAATTGGCAAGTCTTTTACCCACCTATAAGAAACTTTGACAAAATTTGTTATAATATTAAGAAAAAAAAATTGACAATTTTGAAAATGCTATAATTTTTTTAATTTTGGGCTAATCGAAAAAATCGGCTAGAATAGTTATGAAATATATTTGGTACCTAGTGAAAATTTTGAATGAGATTTTTGGATCTATGAAAGAAATAATTTTTTATATTTTTTGAAAATTTTCAAATTTTTGAAAAGTATATAACTTTTCTAATTTTCATCAAAATAAAAAATATTATTTAGATAGTTTGCAAGCCTTTTACCCATCTATAAGAAACTTCGACAACAATTTTTAAAATATCAAAATAAAAATTTTTTAATTTTGAAAATGGTCCCAATTTTTTAATTTTGGTTCGAAATATCTGATTAACGAAATTAGCCTTCATTTTGGGTATCTTCAGAAATGTATCAAATGCGTACTCGATTGGACAAATCCTTCAAAAGTTAGCGTGGCTACAACATTCAGGCAACCATACATACAGGCATACAGACAGACAGACACCGATGAAATTGTATGATTTTCGGATTCTGAGAGTACCGAAACGTGAAGATCCGTTAAAAAGTAGAAATCGAAAATTTGGACGATTACATTACATTCTCAGGAATGAGAATGTAAAAAATCATTTGATAACAGAATTTCATATTTATTAATTACATGAAAACATTTGTTCTTGTTTACAAGATGGAAGAAGTAAGAAAAAAATCTTGATTGGAATATATTTTCAAAGAACAAGAAGCTTTAAGCATTATAACGCTAGGCGTAAATAATTTTTAAATATCTTCCTTTTTAATTTAATAGACTCAATATTAAAATGGAAGTTTTAATATTGTCAGAAATAAATATTTACTTTAACTTCAAGTACCTAGATGACAGTTTTGACTTGTTATATGTACAATTGTAATTTTTCAATTTATGTCTAATTGTCTACTATGTTATGAATTTCAGTTAGAAGAAAGTTGTGAGAAATAAAATAGAGCGGAATTAAACTTCGTGTTTCAATAAAGATCTTTGAAAAGGAGTATACAATTTTGGGAAAAATAAGTCTAAAAAAAGTGCTAGATCATGTATTTTTTGGTTCGATTCATAATTTTATTCAAATATAAAATTCCTTCCAAATTTCTTTTTAATTATGCAAGAAATAAACATTGTTAATATCTTTTTCAAATAAAAAAGTCGGGCTTTTTGCATGGTTGTCGTTCTTTTTCTTAAAAAACCTTTTTTTGTTAATCAGGTAATTAATTTATAATGCTTATAAGCCTTTAAAATTTTATACAAGAAACTGAAAATTAATGAGATATTTAAATTATTAGAAAATAAATTTATGTACGAACAAATTTAAAAAAACAAGTTTTTTATTAAAGGAAAGCATTTAAAATAATTATTTTTGTAAAATTAAGCATTTTGAATGGAATTAAATATGTAAACAGTTAAACAAGTGAAATGCAAACAAAAGCTTAATCGACCAGCTGGAAAATATAGTTTTCTATACATGACCGGCGGAAAAAATTTTTAAATTTCAATTTATTTTTCTCAATAGATACAAAATAAAGAAAATAATTAAATGAAACTAAATAAAAAACTAAGGAAACTTATATATTTACTACAAATAATATAAAATAAAAACAGCGCCAAATTCTTTAAAAAAATATAGACTATTAAAGTACATAATAGTTCTGTGAATTTATAGCATTAGTTTATTTTTCAATTCATATTCATATCTATAAAATGGCCTTAGCTAAACTGTAGAAGCAAGCCGTAATTTTCTTTGACTTTCGAAAATGCTCCTTACACTTTACAGCTGTTAAAAAACTCACACACCACTAAATTCACAAATTTTTAAAAATGCAACATTTCAGAAGACATTTGTCTAGGTCTATAAGGAAATTTAGGAAAAAATTTTTTTATAAGTTTTTATAAGGAAATTGCTATTCAGAATTTTTATTTCTTTAACCAGAAAAAAATAGTAAAAACATATTCAACCACAATTCTGGTTGATTTAATCTGACAGTTTTTTTAGTTAATTTAAGTTTAAACAAAACTTAACTGTATCTTCAGATTTACTTTTCTATTAATTTCCAAACAAATTATAACTTAAATAAAAAATAAATTTCTTAATTCAAATTTGTTATTACTATTTTATACTGACCTCTTTGCTACATGTTGGGCCTAATTTTGATTTCAAAAAGTCTTTAGAGTTTTCGAAGTCCCTCAAGACCTTTTCTATTCAATAAAAATTATTTTTTCATTCACTTATAAAGTAAAATTAGATTAATACCATTTTTGATTTCAAATGCACTATAATTTAGTGTGGCCGAACTAAAAGCAATATATATATGCAAGACCACAAACTTGCCTGCCGCGCTAACTACCGGTATGTGGTGCAACTAATCTCATGCAGTATCTAGGACCTAATATATTTGGTATAATTTTACAAGAAATTAAACGAAGAAACGAAAATAAGATTTAAAAAGTTTGATTATTTTTAAAATATTAATGTGAGATCTTTTTTCAAATTTGTGCTCAAAAGAATGACATCAACCAAGTAAATAGTAATCAATAATAATTTAATAAATTAATATCATGTAATTAGAATTACAAATTAGAATGCCCTGAATAAAAAATATATTTTGTCCCGTATTTTTTCGTCAAGTCAACCGGCATTTTGTTTTGTCAAGATGTTATTTGCTGTGCAAGTAAGTTTGGTCATTGTGGAAGCGCGACTGTGTGCGACAGCGATAAAATTTACGACAGAGAAAGGACCGCAACGACGACAAGAGAAGTCAAGTGCGGGGAGGGACCGACATACAGCGCCATCAAGCGGTGACACAGCTTTTTTTAGTTTCTATGCTTCTGCACGACCGCCCATAGGAGTTGGTAGAGCCTGGTGGTGGGGACGGCCGATATATATATGTGACTGTCCACGAAAAATAGGGACCTTACGCGCCAAAGCAGAATTTTTCAGTGCGGTTGATCGTAGCAGTGATCCCAGATCTGAAACGAGACGTGGTCCAATGCTATGACACGTCTATGTCCGTGTGAATATGGTAGGAGACGTATAAATGCCTGGGCTGCGCGCGCAACCCATTTCTCCTCTTCTGAATTTGAAAACTCGAAGGTGCACGATTGCCTGTCGGAACACTTCGGCGGTTCTATTTGTATCTCTATTTGCTT
>NC_046658.1:35798047-35800105 GCF_010883055.1 Belonocnema kinseyi
CAAAAAAGCTGAATTTTTAACCCAGAAATATGATTTTTCAACCAAAATTTTAATTGTCGACCAAATAGTTTAACTTTCTATCAAATTGTTGACTTTTAACGCGCAAAGATGCAATTTTAACAAAAAAGTAAAATTTTTACAAAAAATTTAATTTGAAGGCAAATAGTTGAATTTTCAACAATAATTATGAATCCTCAATAAGAAAAAATTAATTTTTTTACCAAGTACTTCAACTGTAAGTGAAAGTTAAACTACTTGGTCGCCAATTAAAATTTTTGTTGAAAAATCATATTTTTGGGTTAAAAATTCAGCTTTTTTGTAGATGATACTCATTTTGACTATAAAATTAAATAATTTTGTTAAAAGTTCAAATATTTTGTTGGAAATTGACCTTGTTTGGTAGAAATTTAATCTTTTTGGTTGAAAATGTATCATTTTTGGTCAAAAATGGCATTGTTTGGTTGAAATATGAACTGTACATCTTCTTGGGCTTAAAAGTCGATTATTTCACTAAAAGCTGAATTACTTTGTAAGAAAATACTTTTTTTTCAACAAGGTTTTATAATTATTGTTAAAAATTTAACTATATGGTTGAAAGTTTAACTCTTTGATTGAAAACTCATATTTTTCGCTGAAAAAAATCAACTTTTTGTAGATAATTCGTTTTATTGACTTTAAAATAAAATAATTTCGTTTAAAATTCATGTATTTTGTTTGAAATTTGACTTTTTTTGTAGATCATTAATTTTCTTAGTCGAAAATTCATGTTATTGGTTGAGAATTTAACAACTTTGTTGAAAGTTTATTTTTTCGATTAAAAATTATTTTTTTATCTGAAAATGTAACTATTCAAGGATTGATTAAAAATTAATCGTTTTTATCTGGAAATTGAACTATTCAATTTTTGGTTGAAACTTTATCCAGTACATTGTATTAGTTAAAACACCAATTATTTGATAGAAAATTAATTTAATTTGTTAAAAAGTAAAGTTTTTGGTTGAAAATTGATATATTTTGTTAATTATATTTTTTCCTAAAATTAAAAAAACTGTAAAATAAAAAAATTTTCTTAAAATCTTCCTGATTCTTTTTTTTTCATTTTTAAAATGTTTTCAAATACTCACTTAAAATTTATTTGTCAAAATAAAAAATCAATTTCAATGTTCTTAGCAATCACAACAATTTTTGTTATTCTTTTTAAATACTGTACAATTCTCGAAAAGCTTTTTTTTTTAAATCTGCGAAAGTCTAAATCGTGTTTTAAATAATTTGAAATAATGTCAAGTTTTAAATTAATTCTGAATCTTTTTTTAAATTAAAGTTGTAGCGTTTAAAATTTATATTCAGCTCATTACAAATTTAACAATTCAAGGTATTCTATTTCGAACCATTCTGTTCAAATTTGTAGTTTTTAACAGTTGTTTGTAATGGATTGTTTTAAATGAACGGTCAAATATTGCTGATAATTAACGAAATTTTCTGTTTTTAATTAAATTTCAATTTGAATGGGTTAAAAATAAAAAAATTTAGACTGAAATAATATTTCAAGTCATAATCGAAAACAAATAAATTAATTTTCTAACAAATAATTGGTGTTTTAACTAATACGATTTACAGGATACAGTTTAACCAAAAATGGAATAGTTCAATTTCCAGATAAAAGCTGTGATAAAAAATTGAATTGAACAACGAAAAAAAACGAATTTTCAACGAAATTGTTAAATTTTCAAGGGAAAAGGTGAATTTTCGACCAAGAAAATTAATGATCTACAAAAAAGACAAATTTCAAACAAAATGTATGCATTTTCAACAAAATTATTTAATTTTAAAGTCAAAAAGACGAATTATCTACAAAAAGTTGAATTTCTTAAGTGGAAAATATGAGTTTTGAATCAAAGAGTTAAACTTTCAACCAAATAGTTAAATTTACAACTACAATTATAAAACAGTTCATACTTTAACCAAACAATTGCATTTTTGACCAAAAAGATTAAATTTCTACTAAAAAAGGTCAATTTAATTTTAATAAATTTTTAAATTTTAAAGTCAAAAAGAGTA
>NC_046658.1:35800205-35801496 GCF_010883055.1 Belonocnema kinseyi
AAATTAATTTAATTTGTTAAAAAGTAAAGTTTTTGGTTGAAAATTGATATATTTTGTTAATTATATTTTTTCCTAAAATTAAAAAAACTGTAAAATAAAAAATTTTTCTTAAAATCTTCCGGATTCTTTTTTTTTAATTTTTAAAATGTTTTCAAATACTCACTTAAAATTTATTTGTAAAAATAAAAATAATTTTCAATGTTCTTAGCAATCACAACAATTTTTGTTATTCTTTTTAAATACTGTACAATTCTCAAAAAGCTTATTATTTTTTTAAACCAGCAAAAGTCTAAATCGTGTTTCCAATTATTTGAAATAATTTCAAGTTTTAAATTAATTCTGAATCTTTTTTTAAATTAAAGTTGTAGCGTTTAAACTTTATATTCAGCTCATTACAAATTTAACAATTCAAGGTATTCTATTTCGAATCATTCTGTTCAAATTTGTAGTTTTTAACAGTTGTTTGTAATGGATTGTTTTAAATGAACGGTCAAATATTGCTGATAATTAACGAAACTTTCTGTTTTTAATTTAAAAATTTCAAATTGAATGGGTTAAAAATAAAAAAATTTAGACTGAGATAATATTTCAAGTCATAATCGAAAACAAATAAATTAATTTTCTAACAAATAATTGGTGTTTTAACTAATACGATTTACAGGATACAGTTTAACCAAAAATGGAATAGTTCAATTTCCAGATGAAAGCTGTGATAAAAAATTGAATTAAACAACGAAAAAAAAACGAATTTTCAACGAAATTGTTAAATTTTCAAGGGAAAAGGTGAATTTTCGACCAAGAAAATTAATTATCTACAAAGAAAGACAAATTTCAAACAACATAAATGAATTTTCAACAAAATTATTTAATTTTAAAGTCAAAAAGACGAATTATCTACAAAAAGTTGAATTTCTTAAGCGGAAAATATGAGTTTTGAATCAAACAGTTAAACCTTCAACCAAATAGTTGAATTTTCAACTACAATTAAAAAAACCTTGTTAAAAAAAAAGACTTTTTTTTACAAAGTAGTTCAACTTTTAGTGAAATAATTGACTTTTAAACCCAAGAAAGTGTACAGTTCATATTTTAACCAAACAATTGCATTGTTTGAAAAATGTAATTTTTAATCAAAAAGTATAAATTTTTCATAAAGCAATTTAATTTCTACAAAGAAAGACGAATTGCTAACAAAATACATGATTATATAGTTACATTTTGAACAAAATAATTTCTTTAATTTCTTTCAAATGCAGATCAAGATTTAAATAAGACTATTATAATATAACATAAT
>NC_046658.1:35801596-35809699 GCF_010883055.1 Belonocnema kinseyi
TATACTTGAAGTAACGTAACCTCAAAATACACGCATTAAAGAGGCGCGCGAAGTATTCAAATCATGGGAAACGCCAGCCCAGCATCGAAATCTGGAAATATTAAAATCCCAATCTCTTCATTTTATTTCAAAGCAAATAGAGATATAAATAGAACCGCCGAAGTGTTCCAACAGGCAATCTTGCACCTTTGAGTTTTCAAATTCAGAAGAGGAGAAATGGGTTGCGCGCGCAACCCAGGCATTTATATCGTCTCCTACCATATTCACACGAACATAGACGTGTCATAGCATTAGACCACATCTCGTTTCAGATCTGGGATCATTGGATCGTATCGTAGCCGAGTCCGCAAGCAGGCATTTGAGTAGTAGGGGAGGTGTCAACGAAAAGCACCACCACCACATACCATTGCATCCTTAGGCACTCATGTCCGTGAGTCAGTAGAGCTCACGGGCGCAGCGCATAACAGCTGTGGTGGTAAGTAGTGAGGCTGGATTTCGTAAGCCTCTCTTTCGGTCTCCGACTACAAAAAAAGTAATCAACTTAAAAAATTTATGATTTTTGCACTAATATCTAGCTACATAATCGACTATATTGAGGTACCCTCTTCAACTTTTCGACGTTTCTATGGGAACAACGTCCTCCAACATGTCAGCAGCGGGATGGGCTGGAGTGAGCACCGACAGTTGTTGAATTCCAAACTGTAATTTTCTGTTTCTTGCGTTCGCCTTCGCCATCACTATAGCAATGTTTGCTATAGCTAAGTCGGTCGGCTGACTCTTTACGACCTGTATGCCAAAAATATTGTCAATACTGAATTAACTAATTATATTAAAATTAAAGAAAGCCTAAAAATATTCTATTTATTATTATTATTTTAAAATTTCGAGATAATAAATCAATAAATTTAAAAAAATTCTTTTCGTATTTTAGAATTTTAATGAAATTTCAAACATTTTTTAAAACTAAACTTAAAATTTACTTGGATTTAAAATTAAAATAAAATTTAGGTGAATTTAAGCATTAAATAAAGTTTAGTTAAATTAAATTAATTTCTCCTCTGGTTTTTTTTTTAAGATAAATTTCCTAGATACTCAGTAAATAAGTTCTAAAACAATTATATTCGTAGTTTAAGATTGACTGCAGTGCAATTTTAAAAATTATTTTGTAAAACTAAAGTTAAAGGTTGAATTCAATTTAATTCATTTCAAAAAGCAAATACATTCTTGTGAAATTCAAAATTTAAGTAAAATTCAGTTAAATTTAAGTAAAGTTCAGTTAAAATTGTTGATGTATAATGGTGTTAAATTTAAGTATAATCTAGTTACATTAAAATGAAACAGTCGCTAAATTTTAAATTTAATTGAATTGAATACAGATATGTGGATTGTTTCTTGGCTTCAACAACTGAGAGCATTCAAATAAGCTGTAGAAATTTGAAGAAAAAAAATCCCTTATTTTTATAATAAATAGGTAAATTCAACAAAAAACTCAGGAAAGTAATTAGGATTATAATTGACTCATAATAATAAAGAATAGATCTAGAGCAGAAATTATATTAAAATAATCTCCACATAATTTACTGAGCCCAATCATCAGGAGTATCAGAAATTGTGCAATGTTCTATTAAGTAAATTAAATTGATTTGAACAGTATAAAAAATCGAACGAAAAGTCTGGAATGTGTAATGAAATATATTATTTTATATCGCATAAAATTATGGGCAGTAGGAGGAGTTAATTTTTTAAATGCATTAAAACTTCCTTGCTTTTAAATTAGAATTGTGAAGTTGTAAGTAAATTTCAAGTATTGCATTATGGAATTTTTGTGAACCTTTCCGCTTAAAATTTTGAAGTGGAAAGTGTTCAGACTCATAGTTTTAAAATTTTTGATTTGAAAGTTTTCAGAAGTCGACAATTTCAAAATATAAAAGGAAGCGTTTAAACTTCAGCATAACTATTTTGCATGAAAATACTCCATTATCCTACAATTTTTTTTTAAATTAGTAGTATATTAGCAATTAAATAATTATTCCATGTAAAATTAATCTGTTTCAAAAATTGGATTATGACTGCAAAGCCTTTGAAATTAAAAGGTTTTAAAGGAGAAAAATTCGAAATTAAAACAATTAAAATTACAGTGTAATTATTTTCTTTTAGAAGCGTAAAAATCAAATAATTATTATTAAAAGAAACTAGGTTATAAATTCAAAATTGAAAGTGTCAGTATTTGTAAAATTTCGAACATTCTTCGAGTATAACTTGACAATTCAAATTAATTAATTTTAAGCGTTTTAAATAAAATCACTTATAATTCTGCAATACATTTTTTGGCAGCTTGAGGATATCAATCATTTAAAGCTGCAATGGGCAAATTATTCATTTTCAAACCTCGCGAAAAATTGGAAAAATGTAAAGCCTTTGGAATCAAAAACTTTTTATAATGAGAGGAATTTTTAATTGGAAGGTTTTAATATATTTTCAATTAAAAACATTCAAATTGAGTAATTATTATAAACAGAAATTTCACGAATTGTATTATTTGACATTTTTTCATAGAGTTGATAAATTAAAAATTCAAGCCTTAATATTTGTTAAATTCGGAATATGCCTCAAGTATAAGCCTAATGAAGTTAGAAGGCTATTGAACCTTTATATTCAAAACCAAATTAAATTCCAATGTTAAACTTTTTAATTATTTAAGATTTTATTCTTTAATTCAGAATTTTTGAAATGATTTACATGTTTAATTTTACACTTTTAAACCTTTTTTTAAATTTGAATAATTGAGAAAAAAATTACATTTTAGTAGACACCTTTTTTTTATTTTTACGTAAAAAATTTAATTTAGGAAATACCCTTGCCCCTTGTACTCGAGAACAGCATTACGGCAAAGCCATATCGTGTTTATACATACGTGTGCTGGAACTTACTGGAAAAACTGACTTGAAGCCACGCTACACATACCGTAACCATATCAGTGCTATTTGCAAAAATTAATGAACAAAATATATAATTCCGTATTGCTTAATTATTTGTTCATTATATAAATCCATATAACTCATACAGCGTGGAAATAGATATGACCAATAGTTGGGAAAAAATTATCACTGGGAGGCGAAGGCAGTGCTCTTTCACCTAACGCAACTGATGGTGTCAGAACCAATAGTAACCGCAGCGGGACGAATGTTTGGGGCAATATTTTTTCATAGCCATGGTCGGAGATCAGATTGAAAAGTTCGAGCGCTGAGTCAGTATCGTAACGTATGTTCTGTCGAATCTTCAATAGGAGCAACTTTTCTTCTGAGAGTCCTTCTTCGTTGAAGTCGTTGGGATGTGCTTCTTCTAACGCTACAGCTTTCTTTATGCCGATATCCGTAATTTCATCATCGCGCAAATCTTTTGTCTTTGGGAATACTTTTGAGGGCTCTAAGAGGGGTGCAAAAGGACTTGATACTTTCGACGATTTTTCACGAAGTTCACGCAGCTTAGTTAGAGATCGAATGATCTTAGAAGATCGAAACACCTAAACCTTGAATCGCTCTTCGAGGCTTGTGAACTCGAAATCAGAGTTGTTGGCTTCATCATGAAAATGTTTTCTTTTCTATAAACGTGAATCACATTCCTTAAAGTCGGTTGGCACTTCCAAACTGTTGACAACAAATTTCGCTTCACATAAGAGTTTTGGCCAAGAGTCTCTGATCAGAGAAAGATCCTGTTCCACGCCAGCAATGTTTGGGTCGATTGAATGTCTGATCGCAAATCGAGTTCTTGTACTTGTATCAAAGAATCCAGCACACCTTTGTAGTTTTTGGCGAGAGGGCGAACAGGGGTGATCCTGGCGTTCCACTTGTTGTTGACACTCCGTAAAGTGAAACACTAGCGTTTTTTATTAGATTCCCCAATCGACGAGGGCTGAGTGCAAAAACTTTGTACAACGTTTCAATGTTGCCAAAATACGATTTCACGGTTTTTCTTGTGCTCATGACATGTATATCACATAAATTCAACGAATGAGCGTTGCAGAGAGTGCAATATGTTTGTTGGTTTTCTGTTGAGAGAATTGCTTGAACCCCGTTGAATATTCCCGACATATTTGGAGCATTGTCGAACCCTTGGCCTCTGCACAGTGAAAACTCGATAACACATTCTTCAAGGACCTTTTTATGACTCTAGCTATTTCATCTCCTTTCTTCTTGTCACAATGAACCAGCTTGATAAAACTTTCTTTGACTTCCCATTTCCCGTCAACTTGTAAAACATATAAAAAGATAAACACCAGCTGTTTTTTATGTGATGTATCAGGTGTGCCATCAACAATAATTCCATAATATCTAGCTTTTCTGACATCATCAAGAATGGAATTCAATACATTGGTTCCACAAAGCTCTAGGAATTCATTCTGTGTACGAGAGGATAAATAATCAGCTTGCATCCTGATTCCACTGGTCTATATTGACGTGTTTTAAAAAAGTTGCCTCTCTTTAAAAACTCTCTTATAAAACAAATATTTTTAATACGTTAATTTTTCATTTTGTTTAATTTTAGACACCCTGACACTTTTGTGAGAATGATGAAAAAATTTTAGCTAATTGATACTTAGAAACTATTATGGTATGGATTGCGGACCCAACCCCGATCTGGGCCAGACTAGACTGTCAATATAATAAGAAAACAAATTTTTAATAGTCTAAATTTCTTATTTTGTATAATTTTAGACACCCTGACAGTTTTTCGAAAACGGTTAGAAACTTTGGCAGATTGGTACTTAAAAATGTATATGGCATGGATTGCAGGCCAGTCCCAGATCTGAGCCAGACTAGACTGTTAAAAAAATAAGATGAAAAAATATTTTTGATAAGTTAATTTCTTATCTTGCATAATTTTAGACTCCATGGCAGTTTTTTGAAAATAGTGAAAAAATTTGCTAATTGAAACTTAGAAACTTTTATAGTATGGATTGCGAACCATACTCAGATCTGAGCCAGACTAGACTGTCCATACAATAAGAAAACATAATTTTTAATAGTGTAAATTTCTTATTTTTTATAATTTTAGACAGCCTGAAATTTTTTCAACAATGGTTAAAAAAATTTGGCAGATTGGCACTTAAAATATTTCTATGGTATGGATTACGGAACAGTCCCAGATCTGGGCCAGACTAGACTGTCAAGGCAATAAGATAAAAAAATTTAATAGTGTTAATTTCTTATTTTGTATAATTTTAGACACCCTGACAGTTTTGTGATAATGATGCAAAAATTTTTGCTAAGGGGTCATTCACAAATTACGTGATACCTTCTTCGGTTCTGCTGGAGTATCATTATCCATGTCAATACCAATGGAAAAATTGTCACGCATGAGGTGAGGTTTAATGGTTCCTGAAAAATGTATCATCACGTATTTTGTGAATGGCCCCTAATTAATACTTAGAAACTTTTATGGTATAGACTTCTGACCAGTCGGAGATCTGTGCCAGACTAGACTGGCATAACTAGACGGTTTAGATGTCGTCAGATCTGGGACAGACCTGACATTATAAAGCCAGAAGATTTTTCCACTAGGGTTGTAGGAGCCACCCTGGCGAACCGAACGAACCAAATGGAGCCTCTTTTAAAAAAAGTATTGCGATTATTCCGTGACCTTCTATAGGAAATTTTAACGTAGAATCCGAATTTCAACAACTTAAAAGTTTATTTTGCTGTTTTTCGAGTTTTTTAAAAAGGAACCGAATGGAGATCCAATGGGGTCTTTACGGGTACTTTGTAGAGGCTCAATTCGGTTCCTTCGGTCCGCCAGGGCATCCATTGACTCCGTACTCTTTTAGCACTTTCCATTGCCTCCCTTTCCTTTGTACATTGGACCGATAATCGCTTTCGTCCAGTTGTCTGGGTCATCTCCCATCTCGATACCTAAATTTATTAATTCGCACAGTCTATATATGAGGTATACAGAAAAAACTAAGGTTACATTTTGTTGCATGTAAAATTAGCCGCTGTTAAAGTTTACATGCTTTTTGGCGAAAGTTTATCCTACGATGGAATAAAAGCTGTCGTCTGCTACGGCGTCCTTAGCAGCAATGGGAAAACGGCCAAGCATGAGTGAATTCGAGCTCTAAATCGGGGCACCAGATTTAAAACAACACAGAAAAACAACAGATAAAATGTGTGGCAGGCAAGACCTAAAACGGTTAACAATTAAACATATTTTGGCGAAAGTTTCACCGGGGTTAGGAAAATAATTTTAAACTCGTCGACTGCGTCGCGCTGAAGTGAGCAAATTTCGGTAAAACATGCAGAATCAACAACAGAAAACACACAACAAATTTGTTCTTACTGATAAATGTCCTCCGAAATAAATCACATTATTGTAGATGAATTATAACTTATTTATTGCCATTTAGCAAAAAGTGCAGAAAACAACAGGCAGGTAGGAATCCCCATTTCTCGGCGTAATTCTCGCTACATTTGGAATAAAAATGGAGCGCTTATACGGCGAAAGTTTACCAAGGCAAGGTTAACAATCGGGAGTTACCTTCGATTCATGTAACGTTTATCTGGCAAGGTTAATTTTTGTTGCGGTGAATCTTTCACCTGCAATCGATGTAAACTTTATTTTTCGATTTTTCTGTGTAAGTGCTCGTCACTATATTTAAGAATTTCAGCCCTAATACTGTCTTAATCGGCAGTCTTGCCGGTTTTCAAGTTCTTACCCTAGTAGCAAGATAACTGCAGACTGGCCCCAGAAAAAGAATAATCTGTTTGCAGCCTGGCGCCTGGCTAGTTCCGCTTTTGCGTGTTGTTCTGCCACCAGAGTCTGGCGTAGTAGATCCTGGCCTAAACTGATCATGAGATACACCAGACAAAATTAAAATAACGTAAAATGGTACTAAATATGTTTCTGTAATAGTTTTACATTATATTTCAGTTTTTTGTGGGAGAATATACAGCAAAAACATCACAACATTACAGGAGACATTGAAATATTAAAACCATTACCTTTTGTCGTATAAGCTTGCATGTTTGAGCATGCGTGAGGGCGGGAAAAATTCTAAAATTTTCTGCTTGGCTTACTTTTTTAAGTAATTTGTATAATCTATAATAATTAAAATTGAATATACTTAAATATACTTTATATATAGGTACTTCATTTTAAAAAATTCGAAAAAAGGTGGAGATCGAAAATTTATGAGAACCATAACACGTGTTAATCACAAAACAACACTCACGTCGCCATATTGCAAATCTGAAGAACACTACCATAAAAACACTAATAGCAGGGCTACCAACTGTTAAATAGCAAATATATCTTAGTAAAAGCGGCTTAAAAACTGAATTTTCTATGAAAAATGTTTGTAATTTTTTTTTAAATATGCTGCGAAACGTGGAGTAATATTCATTAATTAATTTCTACATTAATTACAAGTGTTTAAACTAAATAACAGAATCTGGCTCTTTTATTCACCAGATTCTGTTTTCTGTCTGGTCTGCCCAGTGGGCACAAAGTTTGACGACGTCTTTACGACATCGTTACGACTTCCTTACGACAACTTTACGACATCCTATGTCTATTTCGTTAAGGCGTCTTTACCATATCGTTAATAAGTCGTAAAGACGTTGCCAAATTGTGTGCCCACTGGTTGATCATCTCTCCCTACCCTAAGCACGGAACATTCCAGGAACGTGCCTGGAACATTCCGCGGAAACAAACATATTATTGATAGGTTGCAATGACAGTTTATTTTTCTTGCTACTTTTGAGGGTGTTGGTTAAATCCAACTTTGAATTACACAGGCCAACAATTCTCAGAACCAGAGACCAGACCTACTATACCCGAAGGTTTTTGCTGCGCTGAATCCGAATCTGACCTCAGAAAAATTCCATCACCCTCAGTTTTCGAGATATTCTAACCTAAAAGGGCCTAACTTTTTGATAAGATTTTTCATAGCCGAGATATGGCGGATTCAAATATGAAAAATTTCACCCCCAAGCCCGGTAATGATATATGTATACCCGGTATACCCGGTATATAATGTATACCCGGTATGATAATGTATACTAAGGGGTTTTGGAGGTCGCTGATTACAAATCCAATATCAAATTTGAC
>NC_046658.1:35809799-35815259 GCF_010883055.1 Belonocnema kinseyi
GGTCGGATTCGGATTCAGCGCAGCAAAAACCTTCGGGTATACTAGGTCTGGTCTCTGGTTCCGGACCTTTGTCAAATTTTGTCGGCCTGTGTTATTTTTCTCATAGGCAAAAGAACTATTGAGATTATTCCGTGACCTTCTATAAGGAATTTTAACGTAGAATCCGAATTTAAGTAATTTAAAAGTTGATTTTGCTGTTTTTTTTAGTTTTTAAAAAAGTAATCGAATGGGGGCACAATGGGGTCTTCACGGGTATTTTGTGGAGGCTCTATTCGGTTTCGTCGGTCCGCCAGGGTCGGCACTGACGCAATATATGTTTTTTCCGAAGGATTTGCGAACGAAAGAAATCTTGTCGAATATCCGGGGTTTTGCGAGATTCTCGGATCAATAAAATGTTGAAAAGTCAAAAACTTTGTTGAGGAAATGATTATTTTCACGGCAAATATGAATTTCGTGAAAGATAGAAATCAGCGAGTAGCAGACGACAGCATTTGAAGGGTTAGAATCGTTTGCAAATTTATTTTTTTACTCACAATTCTGACATAATAGAAGAATTATCGAGATATATCAGGTTTTCAAAGGACCACGCCTCTGTCACGTATTTCGCATAATTTCGTGGCCCTTTGAGAACCTGGTATATCTCTAGAATTCTTCTATTATGTCAGAATTGTGACTAGAAAAAATTTTCGAACGATTCTAACCGTTCAAATGATGTCATCTGCTACCGTCTGATTTCTATTTTTCGCAAAATTCATATTTGTCGTAAAAATAATCATTTCCTCAACAAATTTTTTTATTTTTCAACATTTTATTAATCCGAGGATCTCGCAAAACCCAGGATGTTTAACAAGTTTTCTTTTTGTCGTTCAATTTTTAAAATATGCATTGAGTCAGTGCCGTACCTCTGAAAAAAATAATTCAAAGTCGGATTTAACCAACACCCTTAACCATAAAATATTGTAGAAAAATAAGTCGGCGAAACAATTTTTCGCTTGTATGCTTGTTATGTAATAATTCTGTAACAGATCTAGAACACTGTAAAAACCGATCTATAACATTTCTAGAACAATTTTAGAACTCAATTACAAATGTTGTATAACAAATCTGTAACAGATCTAGAACGCTGTGACAACCGATTTGTAATATTTCTAGAACAATTGCAGAACTTTAGTTCTCTGCGTTGAAAAAAATCTAAGATAATTCTATAACAGTTATATAACAATTCTAAAACTGCTATGGATCCAATATGTAGCAGTTTCATGTACCCCTTACAGCATTAGGATATCCCGGAGTGTTCGATTTAACCCGATTTATGTCCCGGGTTAGTCCAGGGTTA
Source organism: Belonocnema kinseyi (assembly GCF_010883055.1). Lineage (NCBI taxonomy): Eukaryota > Metazoa > Arthropoda > Insecta > Hymenoptera > Cynipidae > Belonocnema > Belonocnema kinseyi. Next base: position 35,811,136 of record NC_046658.1, read on the forward strand.
ACCCGTCGGAATAGCTTGCGAGGCAGAGGTTTTGATATCCCCATAGATATATTTTGATCAGAGACAACCCGTACGTAGTTCTGACTAACAAAAATTATACGTCCGAGATATTCACATTAGGGATATTCGCAAAGTTCAGCTCTCGACCGTAGTGAATGGAAGAGCCCTGGAGGAACCGTCTTGTTGATCACGGTACCCTCTACGTCAGGTAAGTAATAAGTATGCTTCTCCAGAAGAAGAAGAAAAAGGGGTGGGGATGAGGGGGCCCCAACCATCGCCCCCTTTTGTGAGATCCAATGCGGCTGGCGGGAAAAAACCACGAGATCTGATAATTTATTTTATGAAAGAAAAGTAAAGTAAAGTAGAGAAGAAGAGAGAGAAAGGGGTAGAGGGGTCGAAAATGAAAGTTCTGGTTGACTTATTTCATGAGGAAGTCTTTTGGCATAGCGTGTTTGCGAAGAGGATCAAAATTATATTTCCCTAGAGAGGAAATATGTTCAAAAGGTGATAATGATGTGGATTCATAAAATTTAGTGGCGGTTTCCTTAATATACTCTGAGATGTAAGGTAATTGAAATTCTTTGTGAAGGACAGAGTTCTTAGTATATCTAGGGCTCTTTGTGATACGTATGATGAATTTATTTTGTATGATCTGAATTTGATTAATATTGCTTTTTGATGCCCCCCCCCCCCCCCAATTTTACATGCGTAAGCTATGATTGGTACGATAAATATTTTGTAAATTAGGATTCCATATTCAGGTTTTAGACTGGAATGTCTGTTAATAATAGGATTTAATCGAGAGATAACTCCGAGAGCTTTCCCTTTAGTGTCCTGGATATGTTGCTTCCAGTTAAGACGCTTGTGTAGTTTACCCCCGAGGTATTTCACGGAGGTTTTCCATTCTATTTTTTCAGTAAGCATTTTAGGTGGATCTATTTTAGCTGTTCTTCTGACTGAGAAAAGAATTGATTCAGATTTGATACGTTTATTTTTATTTTCCAGAGTTTAACCCATGCTTCAATGACTTCAAGCGCTTTGTTAAGCAATTTTAAGATTTTTGGAACTGACCAGGATGAAGTGAATAAAGCGGTGTCATCCCCATATAATCCGATTGAAACTTCAGGGACCTCAGGGATGTCGTTTATATAGATAATGAAAAATACTGGTCCTAAAATGCTCCCTTGGGGAACACCCGCTCCAATGGGTTTCTTTTTTAAAAGTGTCTGTCCTATTTTTACTGAGAATTTTCTGTTGGAAAGATAAGAATGTATGAAATAGATATGCCCTCTTGGAAAGTTGTAATTTATTAGCTTTCTAAGCAGTCCAACATGCCAGACACTATCAAAAGCTTTTCCTACGTCGAGGAAAACAACTCCAGTATGTTTTCTTCGATTAAAATTTAAGCTAATTGCTTCGGTGAGCTTGAGCATCATATGCTGTGTAGAGTGACCTTTTCTGAAACCGTATTGCTGCGGTTTAAGGATGCTGTTTTCCTCGAGGTGATAGTTTACGCGAGTGAGTATTATTTTTTCAAAAATTTTGCTCATTGTATTAAGAACACTAATGGGCCTGTAGCTGGTCGGATGATGTGGATCCTTGCCTTTTTTTTGAAAACTTAAAATGTGAGCTATTTTCCAAGATTCAGGAAAGTAGCTTAGTTGTATACAGACATTGAAGATAAGAGCGAGTAGTGTTAGGCATGAGATAGAAAGCTTTTTGAGGACTAAATTTGAAATTGAATCAGGGCCAGGAGCTTTGTTGTTTTTAGTATTTTTAATATGTTTGGTTAATTTCTTACAGGTTATTTTTTTGAATTTATCAATGCTTGGAATTTTGAGAAATTCGGAAACAATTTTTTCGCATTCAGAGACGTGCTGTGGGTCAGATGGGTCTTCGTGTGGAGCGAAATTACTTTCATAACTTGCTGCTAAAAGATTTGCTTTGTCAGTAGGAGAGAGCGCAAAAGTTTAGTCGGATTTTTTGAGGGGTGGAATATCTGATCGCCGCTTCGTTAAGGCTTTAGTCATACGATCTATAGAGTTATTTTTAATTTGAAGTTTGCCCACTTCTGCGTTCCAATATTTACATCTGTGCTCCTGAACTTTAGTTGCTATTGTTTTACGCAAGTGATTGATTGTGTTTTTGAGAATGCAGCTTTTAGTTTTTCGATGGGTTTGACAGAGTTTATTACGGGTATCGATAAGGTCTGCAATCTCGGGACTGAGAGGTGGATCGTATTTGTTAACGGTAGACAGAGGGACCGAAGAATGGATTGCATTTTTTATGCTAGAGGTGAGATTTTTTATGGCATCGTCGATGTGAGTGGAGTTTGTTAGTGTGGGTTCAAAATTAACTTGAGTTTCAAGAGTGGAATTGAATGTTTTCCAGTTCGCTTTTGCGAAGTTATAGTGAGGTGTAACCGGGGCCTTTTCACAATTAGTGTAAAGGCTTAAGAGAACTGGTCGGTGGTCTGAGTCAAGCTCATCTATAGTGAAAGTGTCGTGGTTGAAAAAATTATTTTTGGAAATGGCAAAGTCGATAAGGTCAGATTTATGTTTTTTATTGTGGGGGAAAAGCTATGAGATACGGGTGCTGAAACTGAGAGATTCCTGTCATTTATGAATTCGAATAATTGTTTTCCGATTCTGTTGGTTATTCTGCTGTTCCAGGCTAAATGTTTGGCGTTTAGGTCACCTGCAGCAATTACCGAGGGAGCAAGTTTGAATATTTTATTGTAATCATTTTTTACAAATTCTCGAGAGGGACACTGGTAGTGCGAGACAATGGCATGGAATTTTTATTTATACAACAGTTGCTTCGAGTGTTTTTAGTTTAGGAATTATTAATTCGTGGTGTTCGGTATTTTCTTTAATTAAAATAGCTGTTCCTCTATTGGTATTATTTCTATAAATTTCATAGCCACGAATTTTAAATTTTGTAGATTCGCGTAGCAGAGTTTCACTAAGCATGCAGATGGTGATGTTGTTTTGGTAAATGTAGGTGGCTAATTCGAGTCTTTTATTTATGATACTCTGCGAGTTCCAGAAAACGATTTTTAGAATGTTGTTATTAAACGTAGGCATTTTCAATAGCAAGTGATAGGATGTTATTTATAATTGCGGCAGTTGCGGTAATAGCTTCAGCCATGTTCATTTTACCCCTCATTATGTCGGTGGCTAAGGTTGTGGCTCCTTTTATAAGGTTGATTAAGCTGACTTTAATGCTATGTGAAGTTGCATTTTGAGGAAGTACGACTTCTGGGGTTTGTTTGATTTGTGTGGCCTGATTTTTAAGGGCTGTAGGCTTTGTAATTTGAGGGTTCTGTCGTTTTGTTGGTTGTTGTTTAATTTGGGATTTAGTGTCGCGTGCTTTAGGTTTAGATGCTCCTGAGGTTACTATAGTGCTGTAAAGCAGAGTACTCTTCGTTGACGTGTGTCTGGCGGGAGGTGAGAGCTCTAGAGGAGTACCTTCGTTAGGTACAACCTGAGATGCGGCTAGGTAGCGGTTAGGTGCTTCCTTTAGGATATTTTTGGTTTTAGTATTTTTGATTGGTTTTTTAGAGGCTTTTTTAAAGGCACGGCATCCTCTATAGTTTGCTAGGTGATTTTCAGCACAGTTAGCGCAAGTGACCGGGGCCTGTGCATCTTTTTTGCAGCTGCAGCTGCTATACGAAGCCCCACATTTGACACAGCGTGGGGTAGCATGACACATCTCAGAAACATGATAGAATCTCCGGCAATTGAAGCACTGAGAAGTTTCTTTAGGCTTAACGTACGGCTCCACTTTTATTTTGATAAAAGCAAGCGACTGTAGTTTTAGTAAATCTTTTGCCTGTGGTGTGTTAGGTACAGTCACCAAAAGCATGAGCATAGGCTTTTTGTTTTGTCGGTTTCTCATGCGAGAGACCGAGGTAATTGTGTATCCCTCTTCTTTTAGTTCAGCCAGCACTGAATCATCAGGGAAAGAAATAGGAATGTTTCTGATTACTAGTTTAATAGGGGGTGAAATTATTTTTTTACATAAGTACGAGGGTAGTTCAATAAGTCCTTAGAATGACCAACATATGGCGCGCGAATCGCTCCAAATCATCTGTTTTCAGTCAGCACCACTCCCGACTAGAT
>NC_046658.1:35815359-35822145 GCF_010883055.1 Belonocnema kinseyi
GTGCTTATTTTGAGGAACTTCCGAAAACGCACTTTTCTGAAGGATTAAAAAAACTTGAAAAGCGATTGACCAAGTGTATAGAGCTCCAAGGAGATTATGTTTGAAAAATAAAAAAAAATTTACCCAAAAAAAATTGTTTTTATACTTCATTCTAAGGACTTATTGAACTACCCTCGTAGTACTGTAAACCTTGCTTCTCGATTTTTCTGTTAATAGAGTGGCAGTCTTCTATGTAGGAAACGCGAACAGAATATACATCTGAACCAAAGTTACATACAATGAGTTTGTATTTAATGGTATTTTTTATAATATTGTGGATCACTGGGTAGAGGTCGTTTAATTCGTCAACGATTACGTTAATAGGGGGTATTTTTCCCGGTGCGGCAGATGTGTTAGCTGCGTCAGTATTTTTAATTTTAGTGTTTTCAATGGCTGTGGTTCGATTGGATATTGGTTTGCTTACCACTGACGTTCTTGACGTCTTACTGCTCTCATTGAGGGAAGTGATCATATTGTGGTCACTTCAAGTACTGGTGGAAGCGTCATCGGCCTGCTTGGCGAGTTTCCGCTTCTTGCTCCTGGACGTGACTTCAGAAAAGTTGCTCACATTATCGTGATCCATTTTACTGCTTCCTGCTGGGCAGGATGCTAGGTTCGAGCTCTGTGACATTTGGGTCACAGAGCGCGAATTTGTTAACCGATCAATTTGGTGCGTCTGATAGACCAGAATCTATCAATCTATCATTAGCATCAATCAATCTAACAAATATAATATCGAGAGCGATTTTTCAGGTGTATGCTTCTCGCCGCATCGGCTCCTTTCTTAAACACTCGACCCTTCATTTCAATTGCGAGAACGGCAAATCGCTGCTCTCCCTGGTGCAATACGGCCGAACCACGACTCAAGGCGGCAAGATTCAAATCTTCAAATAATAAATTAAATCTTTTTGTGTCAAATTTTTTACCCATGTATCGTGATTTATCATTTATACCATCATGAGTGTTAGACGCATAAAATGCAATATCATTAGATTTCAAAGAAGATAAAAAATTGTTGTACAACTTGAGGTAAAAGTAACGGTTTTTACTGAAAATGTTGATAAGGATTTCAGAAAAGATTAAAATTTTTAGGACATTTGTAGAAATAATTCAAAAAAATCGAAAAATGCCTCATATTTTCGTTTGGATTGCTCTGGAAAACAAACATTCTGTCCTTACAAGGACTGAAAAAGCTACATCATACGTTCAAATTATAACTTTAAGTATTGTGATTGCTAAATAACTTTTCGTACTTTATTTATACGTGCTTTTTTTAAGTTAATAGCTAATCAGCCGACAATCCGAACGAAATTAAGGGTATTTTTCGATATTTTACCAATTTTTCTTGAACATCAGATTACTTGTGTTGAAACTAACCTAAGTGCAGCAAAGTTTATAAAAAATTGGAGGCAAAATGTCAAAATTGTGTTTCGTCAAAACTCCATTATTTCTCGGTACTTACATTTTTTCATTTTTCTTTTTCTTTGTTACTTTTTCAAGGTAGTTTTTAGCCAAATTATAATGAATGTGTTGAAATAACTTTAAAATATCGAAAAATGCCCCAAAATGTCTTTCGGATACATCAAATTATAAATTTAAATATTTTTATAAAACTTCCCACGAGGCAAAACATTGGATAACGTCCTTACATCCTTACAATGTTGCGATAACGACGTATGTCCGTATCGTCAACTTATCTTTAAATATCTCTAACATACTTTAATGATAGAGAGATAATACTACTAGGCAGTCTGATAAGTTCCTGAAAATTCTAAGAGATGGCATTTGTTTTCACTAATGTGAACCATTTTCGTCGAGCTTGATCCTTCAAATGACGCCTGTCAAAACTTCAGCCATTTATGTTTACGCATTTACAAGTTACATCACTGAGAAGCAACTAACCTCCGAGTTTTTTTTAATATGGAAAAATCTGAGTTTCGAGTTTTGATCAAACACTACTATCTTCGCAAGAAAACGATATCCGAGACCAAGGCCAAGCTGGATAAGTATTACCCGGACTCTGCACCGTCGATTGGAACGATTCATAAGTGGTTTACCGAGTTTCGTTATGGCCGTATGAGCACAGTTGATGCTGAACGATCTGGGCGCCCAAAAGAGGTCACTACACCAGAAAATATCGAAAAAATTCATGATATGATGTTGAATGATCCCAAAGTGAAATTGAGAGAGGTAGCTAATGCTGTAGGCATATCATTGGAACGTTTGGGCAATATCGTGCATTCTGTTTTGGACATGAAGAAGCTCTGCGTGCGATGGGTGCCGCGTTTGCTCACAGTGGACCAAAAACGAATTCGTGTGACAACGTCTTAGCAGAATTTGGCATTATTTTCGCGTAAGCCGACCGAGTTTTTGCGCCGATTCATAACCATGGATGAAACCTGGATCCACTACTACACTCCTGAGTCAACGGAACAGGCAAAACAGTGGGTTCCACCGGGCCAGAGTGCTCCGAAGCGTCCAAAAACGCAACAATTGGTCGGAAAGGTTATGGCCTCCGTATTTTGGGATGCACATGGCATAATATTTGTGGACTATCTTTAAAAAGGCAAAAACCATAAACGGAGCATACTATTCATCATTATTGGACCGATTGAAAATCGAAATCGCTGAAAAACGACCGCATTTGAACAGCGGCGGATCCAGGCCTTGGTCTCGCAGGGGGCGATCGGGGCGTATAAGTCGAAAAAAGCAAAAAAAAAAAAAAAGGGAACTGCGGGGTCGAAAATATTAACACATGGAAGTTAAATAAGTAAAAATACAGCTATATTTTATATATACATATATACACAGATACATCGCATACATAGAATTTCTGTGTTTCGTTCGCGCAAGTGTAATTGTCCGCGCTATATTTTCAAGTTATAAGTATAAAAACTTAGAGCTCGGGAGGGGGGGGGGGCGATCGCCCCCCTCTGGATCCGCCAATGCATTTGAAGAAGAAAAAACCGCTTTATCAGCACGACAATGCGCCTGTTCATTCATGCTTAGTTGCACAAGCAAGATTGCATGAAATCTGTCTCGAATTGGTTCCTCAGCCACCGTATTCACCAGACCTGGCCCCCAGCGACTATTACTTGTTCCCTAACCTGAAGAGATGACTCACCGGTAAGCGCTTTTACTCAAATGAGGAGCTCATAGCTGAAACTGAGGCGTATTTTGGAGGCCTTCCAATCGAGTACTTTTCGGACGGTCTCAAAAAGTTAGAAAATCGGTGGACTCGCTGTATCGACCTAAAAGGAAAGTATGTTGAAAAATAAAACCGACTTTGGCCAAAAAAACGTCTCCGTGTTTCATTTTTCAGGGACTTATCAGACTGCCTAGTAAGTTACTTAGAACTCACTGCACGTGCTCATGTATTACACAGCCACACAGAAAAAAGTGTGCGGATCTGGTAACAAGATACACGTATTCCTATGGATTTTGGTGCGCTGAATTTAAATTCGGTATCAAAAATCACCCATCATGTCATGTTTGAGCCATAACCTCAAAAAATGACGAAAAATCATGTACTGAGGCAAATAAATTTCAAAATAATGCCAGTGATAAAAATTTTCACTTCAAAAACATGTCGACAACTGTAAAGGATCAACCGTTGCCTGATATCAACTTATTTAACATAACTTTACCCAACAGAGCCTGACCTCACCTGACCTTAATTAACAGAAATTTATTGAACTACACGTAAAGCTCTGGAAGCATATTTTCCCAGTAGCAAATGTGTGCTACATCGAATGGGTCAACTCGAGCCTAACCTAGAAATAAATCTAACCGAGCCAAACCTAACCTAACCTCACGAAACACAATTAAACTGATTGTGTTGTCCCGTTGTGTTTTCGGTACCGTTTGAATCAGCTTGGGCTTAACCTGCAAAGAGGACAAACCTATCCTAACCTAAAAAAACCTGACCTAACCTAAGCTAACCTAACTTCACGTAACACAATTAAACTCATTGCGTTGTCCCGTTGTGTTTGCGGTACCGTTTCATTCAGCTTCAGCAACTTCAGTTCTTTTATATAACATTTTAAATGCTTATGCATTATAAATTAATTACTTCATTAACAAACAAGGTTTTTAAGGAAAAATAACAACAGTCATGCAAAAATCCCCACTTTTTTATTTGAAAAAGATATTAACAATGTTTATTTCTTGCATAATTAAAAAGAAATTGGAAGGAATTTCATACTTGAATAAAATTATGAATCGAACCAAAAAATACATGATCTAGCACTTTTTTGTTAGACTTATTTTTTCAAAAATTGTATACACCTTTTCAAAGATCTTTATTGAAAACCGAAGTTTAATCCCGCTCTATTGTATTATTCACAACTTTCTTCTAACAGCAAATTAATAACACAGTAGACAATTAGACATAATTTAAAAATTACAATAAACAGGACCAGTCAAAACTGTCATCTAGGTACTTGAAGTTAAAGTGAATATTTATTTCTAACAATATTAAAACTTCCATTTTAATATTGAGTTTATTAAATTAAAAAGGAAGATATTTTTAAATTATTTACGCCAAGCTTTATAATGCTTAAAGCTTCTTGTTCTACAAAAATCAATTTATTCCAATCAAGATTTTTTTCTTACTTCTTAAATCTTGTAAACAAGAACAAATGTTTTCATGTAATAAATAAGTGACGAAATTTTGATATCAAATAATTTTTTTTTAATGTGATAAGCCGTGATTATTTCTGCCGTCTTGGAGAAAAAAGTTGACTCACGTCTAAACGAAGATAGTGAGTTTCTTCACGCAAACAGCAGATTTGGCTTAATCCATTTTTCCTTCTCGACGGATTGTTCACCTTGGCGCACAGGGTATTTCCTAAATTAATTTTTTTACGTAAAAAAAATCGCGTCTACTAAAATGTAATATTTTTTTCTCGATGATTCAAATTAAAAAAGGTTCGAAAGTGTAAAATTAAAATTGTAAAGCATTGAAAAAATTCTGAATTTAAGAATCAAATCCTAAACAATTTAAAATTTTAACATTGAAATTTAATTTGGTTTTGAATATAAGGGTTTAATATTGTAAAATTGACAACTGTAAGCCTTCTAACTTGATTGGGCTTAAATTTATGGCCTCCAAAATCTGATAATACCCAAGTACAAACATTTAGAATTCTGCATTTCAATTTTCAATTAAAAACTTTCAAAATTAAATAATTGAAATTTATCAGATTACACTTGAGGCATATTCAAAATTTTAAAAATATTAATGCTTGTATTTTTAATTTATCAACTCTATGAAAAAATTTCATATAATACAATTCTTGAAATTTCTGTTTATAAAATTACTCAATTTGAATGTTTTAAATTAAAATATATTAAAACCTTTCAATTTAAAATTCCTCTCCTTATAAAAAGTTTTCCACAGGCTTTACATTTATTCCAATTTTTCACAAGATTGGACATCGAATAATCTACGTATTGCAGCTTTAAATTATTTATATCCTAAAGCTGAAAAAAAATTTATTGCCGAATCATAAGAGATTTAATTTAAAACGTATAAAATTAAATAATTTGAGTTGACAGGTTATACTCGAAGAATATTCGAAATTTTACAAATACTGAGATTTTGAATTTTAAATTTATAAACTAATTTCTTTTAATAATTATTATTTTCTTTTTACGCTTCTAAGAAAGAAAATAATTACACTGTAATTTTAATTGTTTTCATTTCAAATTTCTCTCATTTAAAACCTTTTAATTTCAAAGGCTTTGCAGTTATAATCCAATTTTCGAAACTGAATAATTTTGAATGGAATAATTATTTAATTGCTAACATACTTCTAATTTGAAATAAAGTTGTGGAATAATAAAGTATTTCCATGCAAAATAGTTATGCTGCAGTTTAAACGCTTCCTTGTATATTTTGACATTGTCGACTTCTGAAAAGTTTCAAACCAAAAACTTGAGAACTATGAGTCCTAATTACTTTTATGAGTTTTGTTTGAATTTAACTAATTATTATAAAAATGAGGGAACTTTTTTTAATTTCTCCAGCTTATTTGAAGCCAAGGAACAACCCACATATATCTGTATTCAATTCAATCAAATTTAAAATTTAACGACAGTTTCATTTTTATTGAACTAAATTGTACTTAAATTTAACACCATTTAACACCATTCAACATCTACAATTTTAACTGAAATGTACTTAAATTCAACTAAATTTTACTTAAATTTTGAATTTAACTCAAATGTATTCACTTTTTGAAATGATCTAAATTGTATTCAATCTTTCAATTTAGTTTTACAAAATGTTTAAAATTGCACTACCATAAACCTTAAAGTACGAATAGAATTGTTTTAAAACTTATTTACTTAGTGTCTAGAAAATTTTTCTTTGAAAAGAAACCAGACGAGAAATTAAATTAATTTAACTAAACTTTATTTAATTCTTAAATTCATCTAAATTTCATTTAAATGTTAAATTTAGCTAAATTTTATTTAAATTTAAAATTTAACTAAATTTTATTTAATTTGGAATTTAAATTAATTTAATTTAATTTTTTAATTTCTCCTAATTTCATTTAAATTTTAAGTTTAGTTTTTTAAAATAATTTTAGAAATTTCACTAAAATTCTAAAGTACGAAAAGGATTTTTTTAAATTTATTTAGGAAATAGTGAGAAAACGCTATGCAATATTTTATTAAATGATGAGAGAATTGAACAAGTTGATAAGTTCGTATACCTTGGTAGCTTATTTACTAGGGACG
>NC_046658.1:35822245-35833679 GCF_010883055.1 Belonocnema kinseyi
TATCCCATCCACACACTACTCCTTTCCCCTGCCGAGTGAGTCACGCCTACCCCGAAAGGGAAATGGCTTAATGGTGTAATAATAATAATAATAATATTTATTGTCTCGGAAATTTAAAATAATAATAAATAGAATATTTTTAGACTCTCTTTAATTTAAATATAATTAGGTAATTCAAGTGTCCATGACATTTTTAGCGTACAAGCCGTGCAAAGCCACCCAACCGACTCAACCATAGCAAAGATTGCTATAGTGATAGCGAAGGCGAACGCGAGAACGAGAAACAGAAAATCACGTTCGGTTTGGAATTCAATAACTTTCGGTGTGCGCCCCGGCCCCAACCAAAGATATTATAAGCCTAGATGCGGCACGTGTATAGTTCGAGGAACTAATTGTAGACGGCGCTCCCGGCGAAAATTGCCCGATCCCCCCATGCCTCTCAACCCGAAAATCGCACCGATCAAATACTTTGCCCCTGCAATCTTCACCCGTCGAACAAGTCCACCAAATAGCCGATACTAAGTCGGCAAATACTAAATTTGAATAAATTTTTGATCAAGAAAATATCTAGATGCATAACATTTACTTCTAAATTGAATTGAAATGTAATTGTATCGTAATAAATATTTTTAGCTGACATCTTTTATTGAAAAAATTAGTCATTTTGCAATTAAAATTTACTATCTATGAATAATATTATTCTGTTGTTTAAAAAAAAAAGCGGTAGAAATTCTACTAAATGAAACTATTAATTTCACGACATTAAAAGTTTTAATTGATAAAAATATTTAGTTGAAATTTAAAATAATTAATTTTTTTAATAAATATGATCGTACAGCATTCTCGCATGTATAATTAGCGATTTGGAGTTTTTAGATGCAGAGTTAAATGTTATAGGAATACCGCCTCCCTCACGTATATTAATTTAAGTAAACAATAATAAGTAAATTTCTATGTTTGTGTAATTAATTACGAATCAAATAAATTATAATGAAACGATAAAATTATATAATAAAATTATTTTTTATTTAATTTTTTATATAATATTTTATAGAAATTTATGTACATTACTATGTGTGTAAATTATATCCTGATTTTTTAACTTGAGAAACCCATAATTTCAAAATTGAAAAAATTTATTTTTGAATTTTACTCGAGTGGTTGATCAGAATATATAAATATTTTCCCTTACATTTCTCAATTTAAACTAAACGGTCAGGAATTATTGGAAAGTTTCAAAGACATTTATCTCTTAATTGTTAGTTTGTAATAAAATAATCCGTAAATGAACTATTTATTGTGGCGGACACATTCTCACCGTGCGCTGTGCCCGTGGCTCGCAAGTTTGAGCGCGCCTGGGGCGCGCGTCTTTTGATTCCCGCGATTCGCGCTCAGATATTTAGTCTTTGCATTTAAAATGCTTGAATGAAACTTTATCAAAAACATCTCTTCAGATCGCAGTATATATATGCGTGTTCATATTCTGAATTTTTTGCTTCAATAAGTATAGTTAAAGATTAAGTTTCTCAAAGTTCTGCAGGCTTAGAGGTACACAATATTATCGTGACACTCGCGCTGAGCACTCGTTTTTTGACAAACAGTTGTAAATTTATATTTTCTGGACTACCTTAAAATAAACTTAAAAAATACAATCCTTTTTTTAGACATTTTTCTCTATCTCGCGTTGTTATGCTAATAATAGGATTTTGGTTTTCATATTATTTTTTATACATGTATAAAGCAAAATATCCTACAAGTCTTCTTTCAGATTTTTCACGTATCTTGCATCTTTTAGCGTGGTATTGGAATGTTCGATTATCTGCATATATTACTTACGATCAAACCTAGTCCTATTGAAAAGTGGTTTAAAGAAATTTTGTAGGATTTTTCAAAACCAATGTTGTGGTGGTAATTTCGGGCAATTTTAATACTTTCTGCATCATAAATAATAAGAATGTAATAAATTAATACAACATTTTATCAGTTTTTGGGCGAATAACTTTTTTCAATCAATTTATTTTTGTACCTTTTGTTGTTTTTCCACAAATTTTTCATGTTTATTTTTAATACCATTTTTATGATCAAAACAAAAACTACGTGTCATGTCAAAAAGTAATTCATAACAAATTTTTAGCTCTTTTTCGGGTAAATAATTTTTGTTAAATCATTCTTTTTTCGTAACTTGTATCATTTTTTCACATAGTTTTTTTTTTTATATTTTCAATGTTCTTTTTCGCGAATAAAACACAACGTACGCCTCCTATCAAGAAGTGATTACTAACGAATTTGTAGATCTTTTTTGAGATCACAATTTTTGTTGATTCATCTTCTTTTGTATCCTGCATAGTTTGACCACAAAATGGGAATTTTCATATCTCATTATTTTTTGTGCAAAAAAATTAGAATTTTCAACTTTACAAGAAAATCCAAAAAGTTTGTATGATAATCTTGTAGGGCTTTTAAAAAGCAATGCTTTTCTTTACTTTTTTTCATATCGTGCATTGTTTGGCTTATAATTTTGATTTTTGATTGATATTAAAAATTTGGAAAATGCTATAACTCTGAGAATTTTTTTTATATAAAAAGAAGGTCATCAAGATAAATTGTTTAGCCTTCTGAGTACTATTAATAGCCGTAAATAAAAATTTTAAGTATAATAAAATGGTCCCAAAATTTGTATTTTTATCCAAAATGGCTGTTATCGAACTCTTCCTTTCTTTTCGGACTTGTCGGACCTTTCTTTTCTTATCCTTTCTCAAGCATAAATGATGAGAATGAAAAAATTAGAGGCCCCTTTAATTTTTGTTATTAGTTTCAGTTTCTAAATCATTTGAATTCTTCAAAGTAAAACGCTGTTACTTTTCTCTGCAATATTGATATTTTATCCAATATAAATAAAATTGAAAATAAAGTTTCTTAAGTATAGTCCCCATATACTTGTTCTCTGTTATTCCTTTAATTGTTATAATTTCGTTTTCTAAGTCTTGTCGATTTTTCGTTGTGTATTTTTATACTAAACAAATTTTAAACTATACATTATAAGGATAATTTAATTAAATACAAAAATCGAAACTTTAAGAGTTCGTCAGTAAACTGCATTACCAATTGCATGGGGAGGGGGATCATGCTAAAAACTATCGTTCGAACAGGGGTTGGGGGTCAGTGGAAGAAAAGTTACGAAATTAGATAACATTTAGTATGTTTCCTTATTACTCACTTTTAAAGAATTGTTCTTTTTTCTCTATTTTTAAGAAACCCCGTTTTATCATTTTTTCGCTTAAATCCTTCTTGGTAGAAAGTCTACTATTATATTTGTGATTCGGAATTCACCTCCTTTGGTTAAAAGTTCTAGTATTCAGTTGCAAATTTTATTATTCTGTAAAAAATGAAACTATTTTGTTAAAAAGTCATCTTGTTTCGATAATAATTCAGAAGCTTGGTTAAAAGTTGAACTACTTTATAAAAAAATTATTCTTTTGGTTTTAGATTCACCACTTTGGTCGAAAATTTAACTATTCTATTTTTAGAAAATTAATCTTCTGCGGATAAAAAGTCATTTTTAGGCTGAACTCTTTTGTTAAAAATGTAACTATTTTTTTGAAAATTCGTTTTTTTTAATAAGAATTATTTTTTTTTAACTAACAAGGTAAACATTTAATTTTTGATTTAAATGTATATTTTTATTAAAAATTAATATTTTCTAGTTTAAAATTGCTCCTCCCGGCTTTAAAATTCAAAAATGTTGTTCAAAATTAATATATATTGTTGAAAGCTCGTCTTATTTTGGTAGATCATTAATACAATGCTGGAAAATACATTACTTTGGTTAAAAATTTAACTATTTTTTCGCAATTTATCTTCTTTAATTGAAAATTAAACGATTTTTTCATTAAAGATTCATATTTTTGGACTCCACTTGATCTTTGGGGGTGACTCTTTTGTTGAAAACTTAATTTCTAGATTTATTTGAAAACTAATCTTTTTTTAACATGTAACAATTTTCTTGACATTTTGGGTTTTTTGTTTTGTTCGAAATTAATTTTTTATCTGAAAATTTGCAACTTTACATTTTTGTTCAAAATTTATACTTTATAAGTTTAAAATTGAATTCTTTTTTAGAACATTCTTTTTTTTTGAAAATTCATCTTTTTGGTTGAAAATTAATTTTCTTGATTTCTTTTACATCGTCCTTTTATTAAAAATGCAATTGTTAAGTTCTAAATTACTATATTTTGATTAATGATTTAACAATATGGTAGAAAATTAAGTTGAACTTTTTTTCTTGACAATTTGGCTTTTTATGTTAAAAATTATTTTTGTTTTAAATTGCAACTTGTCTAGTCTTGATTAGAAATGGATCCTTCACAAGTTGAAAATTCAAATATTTGGTTGAAAATTCATGGAATTTGTTAAAAAATCGTCTTTTTTGGTAAGAAAATTAATCTTCTTTGTTGCAAATTCATTATATATTTCGACTTTAAATCTTAGGAATTTAAAGCGTTTCATATTGCATTCAAATCAGTTGAAAGTGAGTTTTAAATAATAACTGATACGAGAGATTTTATTAGCTGTAAGGCATAGCGTATATATATTGAAAAATTTTTTGATTTTATTTATTTCTTCAAGTGGATTTTTTTTTAAGTTTGCAATAACAAAGAAAAATTATCCAATTAGGGGTTTTAAGTGTTTAAACTCGTGATTTATTTTTTTCATAAATAGTTTCCAAATAATTTTCACATTGTACACATCATCAATATAATATACTTAAAACCCAGCTGATGTGTACAATGTGAAAATTACTTCCAAACTATTTATGAAAACAAAAAAAATGAATCACGATTTTTAAACCCTCAAAACCCCTAATTGGTTAGTTTTTCTTTGTTATTTCAAACTTAAACAAAATTCACTTGAAAAAATAAATAAAATCAAAAATTTTTTCAATCCTTGGTGGGAATTTTTTTACAAGTACGAAAAAGTATAACTATTTTTACAGGAAAACACCAATGAATATAATAAAATTTTAAATACTAAGAAATCCAGATGGCCGTTTTAATCAAGGAAACAAATTTCCGGTCATTTCCCGGCTTGAAAAAAATTATTGAATTATTTTAATTCTTTGGAAATCTTTCCTTTTCCATTTTTTTGTAATAGCCATAGTTTCTGAGATGCACCCCTAAACGCCTTATATTTCTTTAGAATTTTTTTGGATTCTTCGACTCTTTGAATTATTTTTCTAAACTATTTGGATTGCTTTGAAGTTGTGAATTCTGATGAGCATAAGAATTGCAAGAGTTTAACTTCTCTCAAACTTTTAAAATTAAATTTTAATTTGCAAGGCACAATCTAGTTACTGGTTTTTGTAATTTATAATTTGTAAATTATAAGGAAAAAGATTATACGTTTCAAATAATCAAGAAACAAAAACAAACAAAAAACAGAGTTTTAATATAATTTTGATAAATAATTAAATGAGTAGTGAAAACCTTAAATTTTTCCTCGGAATTAAATGTAAATTGTCAATTCGACACTACAGAGAAGTGTAAATATTACTTCAGTTATACTTTAATTATGCGAAAAAATAATAAAATATTTTAGGATTTAAAAATACATGTAGGATAAATTTATACAGTGAAGTATTCGAACCTTCAATTCATTATTTTTATAAAAATTATATTTTTTAAAATAATGTTTGAAATTTCGCTACAATTTCAAAATATGACAAGAATGAGGAATTAATTTAACTTTTTCATTTAACAAAATTCTGAATTAATTTAAAATTTATTCACTTTTTAAATTTATTTACTATCTCGAAAGTGTCCCTTTTTAAAAAAGAAACCGTAAAAGAAATTAGTTAATTTTAACATAATAATAAATATAATAATCTTAGGCCCTCATTAATTTTAATATTTTCGGCGTGAATAGACAGCCCCGAGTCAGCTATTGATATGGCTGGCGAAGGCAAGCGCGAGAATCGAGAAACAGAAAATCACCGGCTTTTTCGGTTTGGCTTTCGCCTTGGCCCCACCCCTCCCGTAGACGTATGCAAAGGACGCGGTTGCCATAGAAACATCGAAAAGTTGAAGAGGGCAGCACCTCGAGACATGCAAAAATGTAGTTAGATATATATATCGTTCTCCCACTCCGACCTCCTGTGCCGCATCTATTCTTATAATATCTTTGCCCCACCCGCCCACTGACGTGCTAGGAGGACGCGGTTGCCATAGAAACGGTGAAAAGTTGAAGAGGGCAGCACCCCGTTATAGTCGAAAATGTAGTTAGATATATATATCGGCCGTCCCCACCACTAACCCATGCCGTATCTAGGACCTAATATCTTTGATAACACGAATACTTACGCTCCTATCCGTATAGCTCACTCTACGGTCATCAAAGAAGAATATAACAATGTTAAAATGCTTCTTGAAAAAGTTAATGACACGAATCAAAAATGGAAAATATGTGGTGATCTCAAAATCATAACAATGATATTAGGCCAACAATCGGGTTTCACGAGAGAGCCATGCTTTATATGCCTGTGAAATAGCAGAGATCGAGCCAATCATTACAGCAAAAAACATTGGCCTTTAAGAGATTCATTCAAACCTGGTTCTCATAATATCATCAACCAAAGCCTCGTTGATCCAGAAAAATTTTTACTACCACCCCTCCACATAAAGCTTGGGCTCATGAAGCAATTTGTCAAGGCGTTAGACAAAGAAGGACAATGCTATAAGTATATATCCCTTAAATTCCCTAATGTTTCAGACGCTAAATTGAAAGAAGGAGTCTTTGATGGACCAGAGACTCGAAAATTGACAAGAGATACTAATTTCGTGAGCCACATGACGAAAATTGAAATGGACGCTTGGGAAAGTTTTAAAGCAGTAAACGCAAATTTCCTCGGTAACAAAAAAAATCCAGACTACGAGAAGCGTAAAACTTTGCATCGTTCCTTCGAAGAAAAAAGGACACGTTATAGCAGGCAGAAAATAGACTGAAGTAGGTCTATAAATCAATTTAATTACGATAAAAATCAAGATAAAATGTAAACACGAAAAATAGTATAAATATATCCCTTAAGTCTAAGAAAAGCAGAGAGAAAAAATTTTTGAATAAAACTCTTATTCATTTGCATGTTTAAGTTACAGTTCTACATTTTAATTGATACAAACATTGTCAAGTTAATTGAAATGGGGAAAATTCTACTTGTAGTTCTAAGTTTCTTCAAATGAGTAATGTGCGTCTAAATTTTTAACCACCTGTAGTTCAATGAAATGAATTTTAATGTATTACAACGGGAACACTTAAGTTGAGTTGTGTTGCGTTAAGCAAAATTTCGTTAGGTTCTGTTAAGTTAGATTCATTTGTAGGTTAAGATCGAGTTAACCTCTTAAATATAGCACACATTTAATACTGAGAACCGTACGCTTACATAGCTACACGTGTGGTCGAATTTCATTCGGATAGGTTAGGTTAGGTCAGGTTTTGTCAGGTTACGATAGGTTAAACCTCTATGTAGGTTAAGCCGAAGCTGAATGAAACGGTACCGCAAACACAACGGTACAACGCAATGAGTATAATTGTGTTACGTGAAGTTAGGTTAGCTTAGGTTAGGTCAGGTTTTTTTAGGTTAGGATAGGTTTGTCCTCTTTGCAGGTTAAGCCCAAGCTGATTCAAACGATACCGAAAACACAACGGGACAACACAATCAGTTTAATTGTGTTTCGTGAGGTTAGGTTAGGTTTGGCTCGGTTAGATTTATTTCTAGGCTAGGCTCGAGTTGACCCATTCGATGTAGCACACATTTGCTACTGGGAAAATATGCTTCCAGAGCTTTACGTGTAGTTCAATAAATTTCTGTTAATTCAGGTTAGGTGAGGTCAGGTTCTGTTGGGTAAAGTTATGTTAAATAAGTTGATATTAGGCAAGGGTTGATCCTTCACAGTTGTCGACATGTTTTTTAAGTGAAAATTTGCATCACTCGAATTATTTTGAAATTTATTTGCCTCAGTGCATGATTTTTCGTCATTTTTTGAGGCTATGGCTCAACCATGACATGATGGGTGATTTTTGATACCGAATTTGAATTCAGCGCCTCAAAATCCATAGGAATACATTTGTCTTGTTACCAGATCCACACATTTTTTTTGTGTGACTGTGTTATTCTATGATCTTCGATCAAAAAAATATTTTTGTTTATATTAATAGAATTTCATTATTGAAACACGTATTAATACTTTCATAAATATTTATCTGTTTTCTTATAAAGAATACTAATATCCTTCAATTGTAATTACAAAACTGCGTTGCTTCTTTTTAAAGTAATTTTATTTAGAAAAGACAACACGTTAGTACAATTCTTTCTTCTCGTTATTAGTTATGAAACTATTTTATTTAAGGAATTTAACCATTAACGGTCCCCTTAATTTGATATAACGTTGAGGTCATCATGGGGTCGTTGAAGACCCCAGCCGTAATTTTTTTTTGCGTAGAAGCTTTTTAATATTTTGGTGTGAAATTTTGTTGGGCATTCCCGTAAGGGTCTTGTTATAAGATAATTTTACTTTTTAAATGGTTTTCTTTATTTTAAGACATTGAGAACAAAAAATAAAAACTGAAGAAGAGTGAACTTCGCAAATTTCAATGTAAAGTGTCAGGGCACTAACGACCCCATGGGGACCTTCAAAGGCAATAGTTTTCTACAGAACGTCGAAGTAACATTGGAACGGCACAATAAAGAGAATAAAGTTAATAATAATAATATAGTCCATAATAAAGATGGTCTGTTATTCATTATTAGTGCTAGAGCATGCACGCTAGAACTTTAGTCCTAGAATTGTTAAGTAACAGATCTAAATTTTTGTTCTTGATTTATTCTAAAACACAGTTGTAAAATGATTCTAGAACTTCGATATACACTATTACGGCAGTTCTAGAACAAGCTTGAAACAAATGTTACAGAACGTCTGTGATTGGTCAGTTCAAGAACAATTACGTCACATAACACTGTTACGGTACAGTTCTAGAATAAACTTTAAAAAAATATTATAGAACGTATGCGATCAGATTGTTCTGGAACAATTCCATAGCAACTGTTACAGAATAATGCTGTCACATAGTCCGAGAACAGTTCTGTCACAATTTCGATACAGTGTTCTAGAACACTGTTACCTTTTTCTTCTAGAATAGTTATGTCACCATCTTGTAACAACTGTTATAGAACACAGTTCTTTTTTTGACCTGGAACAGTTATAGAACGTGTTTGTTGGGCTGGCACCCACTTTTGACGGCTTTAGTCATCATTATTTATAGTCGGTGAGGTACATCGATAATTATTCAAAATAGGTTTAAATTGTTAAAAAGGCAGGAAACTTAATATTTGTGATGTTTTTGATCTAGAAAAGAGTATTCAGGGTAGGGTGCCAAAAAAGCATGAAGTTTATTTTCATACGAGGAAATTTTTTAAAAATCTGGTACATAACTAATGGAGAGAAGTAACTTTTCCATTCCTTTATTTGCTATAGATTACCTCGTCCAAAATACATCAGTGCTAAATTAACTTGTCCAGGCTAGAGTTTGACCATGCAGATAAGTTTCACTTCTACACAGCACCACTCGCAGCACCATAATCAACCCCTTGACAACGCCAATTTTGCTGTTAGGACGGTCCATTCTATATTATGCAGTATTATTCTACAGTAAGTGTGCATATAGCAGACACTACACCCCTCCCCTAGGGGCGTTACGCAATACCACGAAGGAATAATAAGGAGACCCAGTGATCCCAGATCTGAAACGAGACGTGGTCCAATACTATAACACGTCTATGTCCGTGTGAAAATGGTAGGAGACGATATAAATGCCTGGGTTGCGCGCGCAACCCATTTCTCCTCTTCTGAATTTGAAAACTCGATGGTGCACGGTTGCCGGTCGGAACACTTCGGCGGTTCTATTTATATCTCTATCTGCTTTGAAATAAAATGAAGAGATTGGGATTTTAATATTTTCAGATTTCGATGCTGGGCTGGCGATTCTCATGATTTGAATACTTCGCGCGCCTCTTTATATGCGTGTATTTCGAGGTTACGTTACTTCAAGTATGAAATATAAATTATATAAAACTGACATTTAGTCTATACCATTTTTGGTTAAAAAATCATGTATTTTGTTAACAATTCGTCTTTCTTTGTAGAAATTAAATTGCTTTATGGAAAATTTATACTTTTTGATTAAAAATTACATTTTTTGGTTGAATTATCAACTGTAAATATTTTTTGGTTGCAAAGTCGTTTTTTTGTAAATTCAACTATATTGTTAAAAATTAAAATCACAATTTTTGGGTGGAAAATTCGATTATGCACTTAAAGTTGAACTACTTAGTAAAAAAATTAATTTTTTCTTATTAAAGATTCATAATTATAGTTGAAAATTCAACAATTTGCCATTAAATTAGGTTAAAGATTCAGCTTTTTTGTCGATAATACTCTTTTTGAATTTAAAATTAAAAAATTTATTAAAATTAAATTGACCTTTTTTAGTAGAAATTTAATCTTTTTGGTTGAAAATGTTTCATTTTTGGTCAAAAATGCAATCGTTTGGTTAAAATATAACTGTACATCTTCTTGGATTTAAAAGTCAATTATTTCACTAAGAGTTCATGTAAAAGAATCCATTACAAACAACTGTTAAAAACTATACAAATTTGAACAGAATGGTTCGAAATAGAAAGCCTTGAATTGTTAAATTTGTAATGAGCTAAATTTTAATTTTAAAGGCTACAATTTTAATTTAAAAAAAGATTCAGATTTAATTTAAAACTTAAAATTATTTCAAATAATTTGAAACACGATTTAGACTTTTGCAGGTTTAAAAAAAAGCTTTTTGAGAATTGTACAGTAATTAAAAAGAATAACAAAAATTGTTGTCGTTGCTAAGAACATTGAAAATGATTTTTTATTTTGACAAATAAATTTTAAGTGAGTATTTGAAAACATTTTAAAAATTATTTTTCTATCAAATAATTGGTGTTTTAAGTAATACAATGTACAGGATAAAGTTTCAACCAAGAATTGAATGGTTCAATTTCCAGATAAAAACAATTGATTTTTAATCAATCCTAGAATAGTTACATTTTCAGATAAAAAAAATCCTTTTTAATCGAAAAAACGAATTTTCAATAAAGTTGTTAAATTCTCAACCAATAACATGAATTTTCGACCAAGAAAATTAATGATCTACAAAAAAAGACAAATTTCAAACAAAATACATGAATTTTCAAAAAAATTATTTAATTTTAAACTCAAAAAACGAATTATCTACACAAAGTTAATTATTTTCAGCGAAAAATATGAGTTTTCAATCAAAGAGTTAAACTTTCAACCAAATAGTTAAATTTTTAACCATAATTATAAAACCTTGTTGAAAAAAACAGTAT
>NC_046658.1:35833779-35836961 GCF_010883055.1 Belonocnema kinseyi
TGAACTTTCAACAAAATTATTTAATTTTAAAGTCAAAAAGAGTATCATCTACAAAAAAGCTGAATTTTTAACCCAAAAATATGATTTTTCAACGAAAATTTTTTTTGGCGACCAAATAGTTTAACTTTCTATCAAATTGTAGACTTTTAACGCTCAAAGATGGAATTTTAACAAAAAAATTAATTTGAAGGCAAATAGTTGGATTTTCAACTATAATTATGAATCATTAATAAGAAAAAATTAATTTTTTTCCTAAGTACTTCAACTGTAAGTGAATAATCGAATCATCCACCCAAAAATTATGATTTCAATTTTTAACAATATAGTTGCATTTACAACAAAACGACTTTGTAACCGAAAAATTTAATTTTTAACCAAAAAGTGTTAATTTTCCATAAAACAATTTAATTTCTACAAAGAAAGACGAATTTGTAACAAAATATATGATTTCTTAACCAAAAATGGTATAGATTAATTCTGAGTTTCAAACATATATTTTCAACAACACATAAAACATATTTTCATCAGAATAGTTAAATTTTCAACGAAAGAGATGAACCTTCGAATAAAAAAATAAATAAATTTTAACAAAGTAGTTGAACTTTTGTATGCTTAGTAAAAAAATTAATTTTTTCTTATTAAGGATTCGTAAGTATAGTTGA
Source organism: Belonocnema kinseyi (assembly GCF_010883055.1). Classification (NCBI taxonomy): domain Eukaryota; kingdom Metazoa; phylum Arthropoda; class Insecta; order Hymenoptera; family Cynipidae; genus Belonocnema; species Belonocnema kinseyi. The sequence continues at coordinate 35,834,442 of NC_046658.1, forward strand.
AAATTCAACTATTTGCCTTCAAATTAAAATTTTTGTTAAAAATTTAACTTTTTCGTTAAAATTGCATCTTTGAGCGTTATAAGTGTATAATTTGATAGAAAATTAAACTATTTAGCCGACAATTAAAATTTTCGTTTAAAAATCATATTTTTGGGTTAAAAATTCAACTTTTTTGTAGATGATACTCTTTTTGACATTAAAATTAAACAATTTTGTTGAAAGTTCATATATTTTGTTGGAAATTGACCTTGTTTGGTAGAAATTTAATCTTTTTGGTTGAACATGTATCATTTTTGGTCAAAAATGCAATTGTTTGGTTGAAATATGAACTGTACATCTTCTTGGGCTTAAAAGTCGATTATTTCACTAAGAGTTGAATTACTTTGTTAAGAAAAAATACTGTTTTTTTCTAAAAGGTTTTATAATTATGGTTAAAAATTTAACCATTCGGTTGAAATTTTAACTCTTTGATGAACACTCATTTTTTTCAATGAAAATAATCAAGCTTTTGTAGATAATTCGTTTTTTTTTAGTTTAAAATTAAATAATTTTGTTGAAAATTCATGTATTTTGTTTGAAATTTGTCCTTTTTGTAGATCATTAATTTTCTTGGTCGAAAATTCATGTTATTGATTGAGAATTTAAGAACTTTATTGAAAATTCGTTTTTTCGATTAAAAAGGATTTTTTTATCTGAAAATGTAACTATTCTAGGATTGATTAAAAATCAATCGTTTTTATCTGGAAATTGAACCATTCAATTTTTGGTTGAAACTTTATCCTGTACATTGTATTACTTAAAACACCAATTATTTGATAGAAAAATAATTTAATTTGTTAAAAAGTAAACTTTTATGTTAAAAATTGATATATTTTGTTAATTAGATTTTTTCCTAAAATTAAAAAAACTGCAAAATAAGAAAATTTCGTTAAAATCTTCCTGATTCTTTTTTTTAATTTTTAAAATGTTTTCAAATACTCACTTAAAATTTATTTGTCAAAATAAAAAATCATTTTCAATGTTCTTAACAATGACAACAAGTTTTGTTATTCTTTTTAAATACTGTACAATTCTCGAAAAGATTTTTTTTTAAACCTGCAAAAGTCTAAATCGTGTTTCAAATTATTTGAAATAATTTTAAGTTTTAAATTAAATCTGAATCTTTTTTTAAATTAAAATTGTAGCCTTTAAACTTAATATTTAGCTCATTACAAATTTAACAATTCAAGGCTTTCTATTTCGAACCATTCTGTTCAAATTTGTATAGTTTTTAACAGTTGTTTGTAATGGATTCTTTTACATGAACGGTCAAATATTGCTGATAATTAACGAAAATTTCTTTTTTTAATTAAAACATTTCAAATTGAATGGATTAAAGATAAAAATTTTTTGGACTGAAATAATATTTAAGGTCATAATCGAAAACAATTAAATTAATTTTCTAACAAATAATTGGTGTTTTAACTAATACAATTTATAGGATAAAGTTTAACCAAAAAGGAAATAGTTCAGTTTCGAGATAAAAGCTGTGATAAGAAATTGAATTGAACAAGGAAAAAAACGAATTTTCAACAAAATTGTTAAATTTTCAAGGGAAAAGGTGAATTTTTGACCAAGAAGATTAACGTTCTATAAAAAAAAAGAATTTCAAACTTAACCAATATATACGATTAATTTTTAATCAATCCTATAATAGTTACATTTTCAGATAAAGATAAATAATTTTTAACGGAAAAAATTTATTTTCAATCAAGTTGTTGAATTGTCAGCCAATCCGATGAATTTTCGACCAAGAAAATAAATGATCTACAAAAAAAGAAAAATTTTAAACAAAATACATGAATTTTCAACTAAATTATTTAATTTTAAAGTCAAAAAGACGAATTATCTACAAAAAGTTGAATTTCTTAAGCGAAAAATATAAGTTTTCAATCAAAGAGTTAAACTTTCAATCAAATAGTTAAATTTTTAACCATAATTATAAAACCTTGTTTAAAAAAACGTATTTTTTTACAAAGTAGTTCAACTCTTAGTGAAATAATCCACTTTTAAATTTTTAATTTTAAATTCAAAAAGAGTATTATCGACAAAAAAGCTGAATCTTTAACCTAATTTAAAGGCAAATTGTTGAATTTTCAACTATAATTATGAATCTTTAATGAGAAAAAATTAATTTTTTTACTAAGTAGTTCAACTTTAAGTGCATAATCGAATTTTTCACCCAAAAATTATAATTTTAATTTTTAACAATAAAGTTGCATTTACAACAAAACGACTTTGCAACCAAAAAATATTCACACTTGATAATTCAACCAAAAAATGTAATTTTTAATCAAAAAGTATAAATTTTCCATAAATAAATTTAATTTCTACAAAGATAGACGAATTGTTAACAAAATACATGATTTTTTAACCAACAATGGTATAGACTAAATGTCAGTTTCAAAAATGTATTTTCAACGAAAGAGATGAACCTTCAAATAAAAGAAATTAAAATTTTAACAAAGTAGTTGAACTTTT
>NC_046658.1:35837061-35842394 GCF_010883055.1 Belonocnema kinseyi
ATTAATATTTATATGATTTATATGTGATACTTGAAGTAACGTAACCTCAAAATACACACATATAAAGAGGCGCGCGAAGTATTCAAATCATGAGAATCGCCAGCCGAGCATCGAAATCTTAAAATATTAAAATCCCAATCTCTTCATTTTATTTCAAAGCAGATAGAGATATAAATAGAACCGCCGAAGTGTTCCGACCGGCAATCGTGCACTTTCGAGTTTTCAAATTCAGAAGAGGAGAAATGGGTTGCGCGCGCAACCCAGGCATTTATATCGTCTCCTACCATATTCACACGGACATAGACGTGTCATAGCATTGGACCACGTCTCGTTTCAGATCTGGGATCACTGAGGAGACCTAACTCCGTTCCCCCACTTAGCAATAGAAACATTGCCGTAAGTGATACGCACATTACAGGAAGATCTTAAATTTGAGTTCGCAGGTGCGCAGTTGTCCTTTTCCTATACATGGAAAAGTGTGCGAGTGAGAAAGTTTGTCAAATTGACGTAAGCTGAGAGGTTTTGTTTGTTTGTTTTGATGCAAGTGTCAGAAATGTGTTCTAAGCCATGAGGTGTCAAGTTCCGGGTTGTGGACGAAGTTACACGCCGAAGAAGGCAAATACACTTTGTTTTTTTAAAGCCTTCACTGTAAGTACAATAAACGTTTAATATATTTTATTGTTTTACCTGTTATTTAATTTTAATAGAAATGATTCAGAAATTTAACCTTTACTCACTACCTGAGTGCCTGCGGAGAATTTCTCAGAGCTTTTCAGAGCCTTGAGAATCTTTAGCCTATTTATCATATTACAAATTTAAAAGGTACTTACCTACACGTTTCCTTCTCAAAATCTGTTCACACATTTTTTAAACAAGTACCGACAATACACTTTTCCATGTATAGGAAGAGGACAACTGCGCACCTGCGCACTCAAATCTAAGACCTTCCTGTAATGTCCGTATCACTTACGGTAATGTTTCTATTGCCAGTTTCAGATGGCTTCCCACTGGCAGTTGGGTCTTCTTATTATTCCTTCGTGCGTAATCCTTAAGCGTTCCATTATTAAATGCCACGGAGTAATAATACGGAGTCCGATCATGCTGTACAAATCGTCTTGAGTTTTGACTGTGCTAACTGTACATTTATTGCCAGACTTGGCGTTTAAACCCAATGCTCACAAGGAGGGGGCATGCGCAATGTGATTCGCCATCTCCTTTTCTCCCACAAGAAATGTGCGAGTGAAAACATAGTTACTCTTTTTTTACTTTTGTTCCAATAGGATGTTTGACACTTTGGAACACAGCACGCCATTTTTTCTCGCTAGATTTTTATTTTTCAAAATTCCAACGGTGAAGCTTACTTGACTTTGCAAAAAGTTTTGCAAAAAATTGATATAACCCCAATTTCTGCTGTTGTTGTTGTCGTCAAGAACTGGCACTCATTCGCACACTTCTCGCGGGAGAAAAGGAGATAGCAAATCACAATGCGTATGTCCCATTTCTTGTGAGCGTTGGGAAGTCTCACAATAAATGAACAGTTACCGCAGTCAGAACGTATGTACGGAGATCGGTTTCCTTATTATTACTCCGTGTTATATGCTTTTATTACCATATTTATACCCCTTTTTATACCTATACTTATGGCTGTTGGAACGGTGCGCACAAAAATGGCGAAATCCATGAGACACTCAAAACTTTGGAGCAGTCAATGATAATTCGGTTTTGAGCTTTTACAAATGCACTCAGAATATTTCCCCGTCATCGAAAATGGGTTTCATGGTTGTGGGATATGCGCTTGCTTTCTGATTTTTTGAAACAAATCGGGTAAAATCTAAAAAATGAGTATGAGGTTGGTTAAGAAAAATATAGGAATGGAGACCTAAACGACTGACACAGTGCTGCTAGAACGAGCTACAAATTTACTTCCACCATACCTACCGTTTGGGAGCCGCAAAACAGAAGGTGCATGATTACCACTGTAAGTTCGTGTGTAAGCCGAAAATGCACGACTCGACTTCGGTTTTCTGCTATACGATGATTGCCGATCTGAAAGCTTCGGAAGACTTCGGTGGTCTTATATTTATATTTCGATCCCCATTTGAAAGAAATGGAAGAAATTGGCGAATTTAATAATTCGCGTGATTCTTAATTTCATGCATGAGTCAATTTTAAGGTTATGTTTTTCAGGTGTATATAATATGCAGAATGGATATTATTACAATTATATATATTATTCATGTTAATATTATATTAATATTAATGACTGTTTAATTATTTATTAATAAAAATAGTTTAACTTTTAACTAAAAAATTTAGTTTTCTGACAAAAAATAAATTTGGAAGAAAATACATAAATTAAAAAAAAATGGTTAAAATTGTTTTCAACAAAATAATTAAATTTTGAAAAAAAGTTAAATTTTTATCCAAAAAGTTTTTATCTATACTAAAAAAAAGGAATTTTTAATAAAATACATGAATTTTGCAAGAAAGAAATTTATTTTACACCAAGACTAATTTTCTATACAAAAAATCAATGTTTAATCATAATTAAATTTTCAACATAAAAGATGAATTTTCTACCAAGAAAGATAAGTATTCAATAAAATACAAAAATTTTCAACAAGAAAAGATCACTTTTCAATGAAACATAGAATAGTTATATTTGTAGTTGAAAAATTAATTTTTAATGAAAAACAAAAAGACTTTTCTACAAAATACTTAAATTTTCAGAAAACAAATTTTTTCAACTAAATTGATGAATCATCAACCAAAAAAACTAAAATTTTAACAAAGTAGTTCCACGTTCGACCAGGGAATGTGAAAAAAATCGTTAAAATTCTTTGAAATCGCTTGAAATTATTGAAATGAATTGCAAATTCCTTGAAATGTTTTAAAATATTTAAAATCACTTGAAAATTTTCAAAGCTCTTGAAAATTCTTTGCAATTTTAAAAATACCCTAAAATATTTTAAATCATTTAAAATCTCATACTAAATTATTGAAATCATTTGAAAATTCTTCGGAATCTATTAAAATATCCTATGATATATCAAATCCTTAAAAATCTCATATTAAATTACTGTAATAAATTGAAAATTCCTGTGAACCTTTTAAAATACTCTCAAATATATCGAAACCTTCAAAATCTTTTGAAACACCTTGACATATTTTGAAGATTTCTAAAGTACTTTGGAATTTTTTCAAATAACCCTGCTAAAGTTGATCTAATTCTTTAAAATTCCTTTCAATTATAAAAATAAGTTGAAAATTCCTTGACATCTTTTAAAACATCCTCAAATATTTAAAATCCTTTAAAATCTTTTGAAAGCTCTTGAAAATTCCTTAAAATTTTAAAAATACCGTAAAATATTTTAAATCCTTTAGAATCTCATACTAAATTATTATAATCAACCCGGTAATAAACGAATTTAAAATTATTCTTATTTAATAGTTGAAAACTTTTGTACATTCAATTTTGAACGCTTTAATCAGCTTTATATTTTTTTGATCCCATTTTCAAAACTCTATTCTACAAACATTTCAATAGTTCACGTTTCGAAATTTTTCTGTTTTCTAAATTTCAATCTGTTGCTTTAAAAAATGTCAAGCGATTTCAAATGATTTCAAAATATTTTAAATATGTGAGGACGTTTTAAAAGATGTCAAGGAATTTTCAACTTATTTTTATAATTTTAAGGAATTTCAAAGAATTAAACAATTTTTAGAAGGATTATTTTTAAACATTCTAAAGTACTTCGTTTCCTAATCTGAATCTTGCTATTTTGGTCCAATCTTCCCTCTCCCGATCTAATATGAGATCTTAAAGGATTTTGTCTTTAAAAATTCAAGATATTTTCAAGAGCTTTACAAAATTTCAAGAGATTTCAAAAGGTTTTAAGGAATTTTAAATGTTTCAGGACGTTTTGAAAGATGTCAAGGAATTTTCAATTTATTTGTATAACTTAAAAGAACATCAAAGAATTAAAAAAATGTAGAAGGATCATTTTTAAAAATTCAAAAGTACTTAGAAATCTTAAAAAAAAATTCTAGGAATTTCAAAATATTTCAAAGAATTTGAAAAATTAAAGAGAATTTTAAAAGGTTCCAAGGAATTTTCAATTGATTACAGTAACTTAATATCAGATTTTAAAGGATTTGAACATTTTCCAGGTACTTTTAAGATATCAACATATTTTCAAGAGCTTTAGAAAATTTCAAGAGATTTTGAAGGATTTGAAAATTTTGATAGAATTTGAAAAGATTCCAAGAAATTCTCAATTGATTACAGTAATTTTACATAAGATTTTAAAGGATTTGATATATTATAGAATATTTTAATAGATTTCAAGGAATTTTTAATTGATTATAATAATTCAGTATGAAATTATAGAGGATTTGAAATATTTCAGGGTATTTTGAAAATTTGAAGGAATTTTCAAGAGCTTTACAAAATTTCAAGAGATTTCAAAAGATTTTAAAGGATTTTAAATATTTGAGGATCTTATAAAAGATGTCAAGGAATTTTCAAGTTATTTTTATAATTACATGGAATTTCAAAGAATTTGAAGAACTTTAGCAGGGCTATTTAAAAAAATTCCAAAGTAGTTTAGAAATCTTCAAAGGATGTCAAGGTGTTTCAAAAGATTTCCATATAATTGAGAGTATTTTAAAAGGTTCCAAGGAATTTTCAATTTATTTCAATAATTTCAAGCAATTTCAAAGAATTTTAACGATTTTTTCATATTTCCTGGTTTAAGGTGGAACTACTTTGTTAAAAGTTTGTTTTTTGATTGATGATTCATCAATTAAGTTGGAAAAATTTGTTTTCTGACAAATTAACTATTTTGTAGAAAATTCGTTTTGTTTTTGGTTAAAAATTATATTTTTAACTACAAATTTAACTATTCTATGTTTCATTGAAAATTGATCTTTTTTGGTTGAAATTTTTTGTATTTTATTGAATACTCGTTTTTCTCGGTAGAAAATTAATCTTTTTTTTTTCTCGAAAATTTAATTATGATTAAATATTGATTTTTTGTATAGAAAATAAGTCTTGGTGGAAAATAAATTTCTTTTGTGAAAAATTCATGTATTTTATTCAACATTCTATTTTTAGTATACAGTTCAGCCTTTTGGATAAATATTTAACTTTCTGTTAAAAAATTGTAACTATTTTTTTGGAAACAATTTTAACCATTTTTTTTAAATCGATGTATTTTCTCCAAAAAATTTTTTTTGTAGAAAACTAATTTTTTTTAGTTAAAAGTTGAACTATTTTTATTAATAAATAATCAACCAGTCATTAATATTATTATAATATTTTATAAGTATAA
>NC_046658.1:35842494-35845655 GCF_010883055.1 Belonocnema kinseyi
ATCACGCGAAACATTAAATTCGCCAATTTCTTCCATTTCTTTCAAATGAGGATCGTGATATAAATAGAAGACCACCGAAATGTTCCGAAGCTTTCAGATCGGCAATCATCGTACAGCAGAAGGCTGAAGTCGAGTCGTGCATTTTCGGTTTGTACACGAACTTACAGCGGTAATCATGCATCATGGACCTTCTGTTATGCGGCTTCCAAACGGTAGGCATGGTTGGGGTAAATTTGTAGCTCGTTCTGGCAGCACTGGACTGACAGTTGTTTGGCGCTGATCGCACAAAAATTGGCGAAATCCATGAGACACGCAAAACTTATCAGCGATCAATGATAATTCGGCTTTGAGCTTCTAAAAATGCACTCAGAATATTTCCCTGTCACCGAAAGGGGTTCCATGGTTGTGGGATATGCGCTTGCTGTCTGATTTTTTTAAACAAATCGAGTAAAAGGTAAAAAACGAGTATAAAGTGGTTAAGAAAAATATAGGAATCGAGATCCAAGCGACTGACAGCTAGTTGGCGCTGATCGATCAACGTTACAACGTAATACTAAGCATGTGTACTGTCAGTAAGACTGTTGTTCTTGGCGGGAATTTTAAATTAGAATAAAAATGCGATTTGTGTTTTTTATATTGTAATTGTTTCTTGACATGTCTTACTTGGCTTTAGAATAGAAAAACTGTGAAAAGTGATAGAAAGATTCTGCCGTGAACTCGCTGATAATACTTGATAATAATTTTTCAAGTTAAAAAAATGTATAATTTATTGATTTATGTACATATATTGCTGTATTGTACTGCTGTACTGCTGTATTGTATTGCTGTATATTGCCTACTCTCGCTTTACAGAACAATAATATTAATCGCATAAATTTCTTATTGAAAATAACAATATCTGCAGATTTTTGCAGAAATTTAAAAACCTTCGTCGTTTCAATATCGAGCTATATAATAGAAATTATTGTACACAGCAGACGTCGAATTTAGTAACCAATTTTTGCAGAAAAAATTTGCAATAAATAAGCAAATAATTACATTACCGGCGCTTACCTTTTACAAACTATTTTCTACGCTCTGATTCGCAAATTGATTATTCTTAGATATCGAGACAGTGCACTCGGAGAGATTCAATGTCAAAGTTATTTGCTAATTTTTTGAAAAAATTTCCTGCGAAAATGGTTACTAAGTTCGACGTATGCTGCGTGGAACAATTAATTAATTGAATTATTTAACTGAATTAATTGATTTAATTAAATTAATTAAATTATAGTAGTAATAATACAACAATTAATTTTTTACATTGAATCTCTCCGAGTACACTGTCTCGATATCTAAGAATAATCAATCTTTGCGAATCAGGACGCAGAAAACAGTTTATAAAAAGTAAGTGCCGGTAATCTTGTTATTTGCTAATTTTTCGAAAATTTTTCCTGTGAAAATGGTTACTAAATTCGACTTGTGCTGTGTACAATAATTTCTATTATAAATCTAGATATTGAAACGACGAACATTTTTAAATTTCTGCAAAAATCTGCAGATATTGTTATTTTCAATAAGAAATTTATGCGATTAATATTATTGTTCTGTAAAGCGAGAATAGGCTGTATAATACTTACCTTATTAATACGATTCTACGTAATGCGCTTTTTCCACGTGTGCTTTGCACGTTAAAATACAACAATATAAGTTTTCCTATTCCAAAGGCAAGTAAGACATGATAAAAAACAATTACAATATAAAAAATACAAATCGCATTTTTATTCTAATTTAAAATTCCCGCCAAGAATAGCAGCCTTACTGACAGTACACATGCTTAGTAGTACGATGTAACGTTGATCGATCAGCGCCAACTAGCTGTCAGTCGCTTGGATCTCCATTCCTATATTTTTCTTAACCACTTTATACTCGTTTTTTAGCTTTTACCCGATTTGTTTTAAAAAATCAGACAGCAAGCGCATATCCCGCAACCATGGAACCCCTTTCGGAGACAGGGAAATATTCTGAGTGCATTTTTAAAAGCTCAAAGCCGAATTATCATTGATCGCTGGTAAGTTTTGAGTGTCTCATGGATTTCGCCAATTTTTGTGCGCAGCGTTCCAACAGCCTTATATCAAAGATATTTTACCTAGATGCGGCAAGTGTCTAGTTAGGCCACATGTCACGAGAGCGGCGCTATCGGCGATTTTGTGTCTTCGTTTTTTTCCGGTGTTTTTCGGCTAAATTTGGCAATGCCGCTACATTTAAACGGATTATTTATTCTCCAAGACTGAAAGTCACTTTTCTTTATTTGAACATATTCTTAGTATATGTAATTTATTTGTATTACTTAAAAAATTAGAAGATTGTGTTACAGAAATTAAGAATGAAAAAGTCACTGAAAAGATGATAAAGATAATTAGGTATAAAATCCAGATCTAGAAAGAATGGGATAAATTTACCATTGTACGACAAATTTTACTCTTGGTTATACATAAATAAATTTTAATAATAATATTTAAAAAATAATAACATGGAAATAATTGCAGTAATTGATTGAAAATCCTGACCTTGAAATTCCATATTTTATTTTTATGATAAATACTTGTGAAAAGTAAAAAAAAAAGTTTTATTTTAATATTGTATTCCTAAAGAGGATAATTCGAACATTTACGTGAACATCCTGGACTATTTAAAGAATACTTTTTATGAAAAAAATATTCACTTTATTTTCATATTTCTATTAAAAAAAAAAGAAAACTAAAAAATACTAATTAATTAATTATTTAATTAGTGATATTATTGGAAAAATTAAAAGTCAATGAAAATATTTCAGCAAAATTATTTTTCGCAAGCAGGTGCATATTAACAGTTTATTTTTATTTATTTAAATATATATACATATAAATTAATTAATATAATTATATTATTATGTATACATTATAAGTATATTAGGGCGGAGTGAAAATAATCAAATTAGTCGAATCGTTTGAGCTGTGCGAAAAAATGTGTGGGTTGACATTCAAAAAAAGTAAACAAAAATCTAAAATCGGTTAATAAATCTTCTGTTCCCTTTTTTCATTTAAAAATTTTAATTTTTGAAAATTCCAAAAAATTTCCCTATTTCTTCGAAAATTATGGGGAATTTTTTCTATGTGCAGTTTTTGTATAGGACTCAATAA
>NC_046658.1:35845755-35847461 GCF_010883055.1 Belonocnema kinseyi
ATTATGGGGAATTTTTTCTATGTGCAGTTTTTGTATAGGACTCAATAAAAAAAAAACATTTTTTTTGCCATTTTCAAAAAATTCTAAATTAAGCAAAAAAAAATTAGTTTATTTTTAAATTTCTATTATTATTCACTAGAATAAAACTAAACATAGAAAAAGATCGCCATAATTTTCGAAGCAATAGGGAAACTTTTTGGAATTTTCAAATAAAAAAAGGGGAACAGAAGATATTAACCGATTTCAAAATTGTATTTTTTTTTAATTTTTTTCGGATGTCTACCCACAAATTTTTTTCGCTCAGCTCAAACGATTTGACCAATTTGATCATTCTTACTCCGCTCTATTATATATACACATATCGAATTTCACATTGAAAAAATTTATTATTAATGTAATCCTGGCTGTACTTCCTAATTGTAGTCAAAGTTTTATAAAAGAAAAAAAGTAAATCTTTAAAATATTAATTCTCAGCATCGAGACATCTTCTATAACCGGGAATTTTTTTCTTAAGTTTCATTAATAGGAAAAATAGGAAATTTAAAAAAATTTTAAATGGCTGATGCAAAACAGAAGCAGAAAAAATATGTGACTGTAATAAATAAAAGGACTAATAATAAAAAATAATTCAAAATGAGATGCCGAATATACAGATTAACGTAACAAAATTTTGAGAATGCAAAGTGACCCAATTTAAAAATCTCCGCAATTATAATTTAACGAATTATATAAATTCTGAATTAATCAATTAGCGATACAAAATAAACAATTTACTATTTGGGGCCATCCATATACCACGTGGTATATTTTTGTCAATATTAAATTTCCGGAATTTAATCATTGGACAATTATATGGTTCCGTACATTTTAATTTAGGATATTATCGGGAACGTGAACATTCCGGACAATTTAAATAATTCTTTTAATGCAAAAAATATACTTTATTTTCACATTTCTATTTAAAGAAAAGAAAACTAAACAATACTTTAGTATAATATCAAAAAATGTTTTATTTTACTATTTTATTGGTAAAAAGTATAACACTTAGAATTTTTACGTGAAAATTCGGGACAATTTCAAGAATTGTTTTCATGTGCAAAAAAAACACTCTATTTTAATATTTCTATTTAAAAAATAGAAAACTAAAAAATACCAAAATACCATATTCAGCTAATTAATTATTTATTCAATTACTAATATTGATGACAAAATTGAAAGTCAATGAAATATTTCAGCAAAATCATTTTTTGCAAGTAGGTACGTATTATTAGTTCATTTTTATTTATATAAATATATACATATATATATATATATTTTTTTTTTATTGATGTAATATAATTAATATAATTATATTAATATTTATAAATTATCTCTTACATGGCGGGGTGAAAATTATTAAATTAGTCAAATCGTTTGAGCTGAGGGAAAAGAATTTGTGGGTTGACATCCAATTGATTGATTAAAATCGGTTAATACATTGTGTTCCCTTTTTTGATTTGAAAATTAAAATTTTTGAAGATTCCAAAAAATTTCCCAGTTGCTTCGAAAATTATGGCGAATTATTTCCTGCTTTTCTGTTTAGTAGCCACCGTGACAATTGTCCAAAAAATTATTCACATTTCAGCCTTTTCTTTGAATTTTGTATACGGTTCAAATAAATTTAATTTACTTATTAGAATACTGCACAATGTAGGATACTCCTGGTG
>NC_046658.1:35847561-35850698 GCF_010883055.1 Belonocnema kinseyi
CTACTATATCACCTTTCATTTACTACATAATGATTTATATGATGCTCGATTTATTAACTAAATTGCAAGTAAATATTCAATTTGTGAAATCTGGTGAAAAAACCTTATGTCATTTACATTCTACGTAAATAGCATTAATAATTTTATTTCTCAATATAGATGCACTATTTTTAATGTTACTGGTTTCAAAAATGTATTCAAATTTAAAATTTAACTACAGTTTTATTTTAATTTAACTAAATTGCACTTTAATTTAAAACGATTTAACGCCATGAAAAATATACAATTTTTGACTGAACTTTACTTTAATTAAACTAAAATTTACTTAAATGCTGAATTTAACTAAACTGTATCTCTGTAATTTTAATACAATTAGGTAATTCAGCGTTCACAACATTTTTCGCGTACAGAGCCAGCCGACCAACTCAGCCATAGCAAATATTGCTATAGTGATGTCGAAGGCGAACGCGAGAAATAGAAAATCACGTTCTGTTTGGAATTCAACAACTTTCAGTGTGCGCCCCGGGCCCCACCCCGCCCATTAATGTGGTCGAAGGACGCGGTTTCCATAGAAACGACGAAAAGTTGAAGATGGCGTGCAGCACCTCAATATGGTCGAAAATGTAGTTAGATATATATATCGGCCGTCCCCACTCCTGACCCTTGCCGCATCTAGGTAAAATATCTTTGCTTATATGAATACTTTGTTAAAAATTAAATTTCTAATTTAAAATATGTATACACATATTACTTTGTTAAAAAGTTTTGTAAAAATTATGAATGTAATCACCGACTTCCTTTTTGCCGTTCAGCAAGAAACCACTATTACGGATTTAGGGTGATGTACGTACGATTTGAAAATTGAATATATAAATATCTGTAATGTTGGTCACAGTTGGTATCCAGTCTGCCGAATGACGTGTGACGTTGAGCTAAAGCCTACTTAGTAAATGCATACGCCATCTAGCGGATTTAAGCATACATGCTCAAGTCAAATAGGGACTTACGTTACCGGTAATATTTAAAAATTCTAAAAGCGCTAAATTGAAATTAAAACTTGAGGATCGGAACTGATAAGAAAATAAAAACCGAATATTCAAATCAAGCCGATCCCGTAGGACTGCAAATGAAACTCGAAACCTTAAAAATACAAAATAACGGTACGAAAACAGTAAAATGAAAACACAATGAATAAATTAAATAAAGAAAACGTAAATTGGAAAAGAAAGCAAAAGAGGATCCCATAATCATAAATATTTATGTTCGCAAGGACACTTTATGCCTAAATAAAAGAAAAACCTTTTACCAAAAATAGAAAATGCATTAAAATCAAATTCCCACGAAATAAATTTCCAGATGTGTGAAAACTATGAAGCCAAATTCCCAAAGTGGTAAATTGCCTCTTTCCTTTCCTTTTTTTTTTATCTCTTTAAGTAAACACTAAAAGAAATCTAAATCACAGGACTTCTGGAGATATTAAGATGCAAGCACGTTAAGTTGAAAAGACCATTTTCCCAAGACCCTAAGCTATAAAACGTAACTTGAACCCCTTTTTATGGCATTTCTTATGAAGGCCCCAGGCCCTTTCTCATAAATCGAAGGAACAAAAAAAGGGCCCTATTGTCTACAAAACACATGTAGTCAACAGCAGAAAATCGAGTCACCAGATAACTGACCCCAATGCTCATATTCCAATATTTATGACTTAGGGAACGTCTCCACTTACGCCCCAACAAATCGACATCTGAAAGCCAAAAGTCAAACCAAAATTGACATGCCCATTTGCCCTTTTAAAATCACTTAACAAAGGGTGGTCCAAATAAGATTTTTATCGTTTTTCCTGGAAACTCTTCTTTTCTACACTATTATCCCCTCCCATACATAACCATTTTAAACCGGTTTTCTTGCGTAATAAGGGCGTGGGCAAACCTTTCTTCCTAAATTGCGATTGGCTTTGTTCTTTACTAAATTCAATTTTATGACCCATGATAGGCTAACCCAATTTTTCCTAGGCGTGGCCTAGCCATATAAAACTAGCTCCGCGCCGTTTTTTAGACAGATCTAAATTTTTCTCTCGAACAAAAATCGATTTCGGACCTCCGCAAAAACCATCTTGCTAGTTTAAACTCGCATTTCCATATTTTTTACCATTATTATTGTGATCTTTAAACCTAGATATCGAAAATATAAAAAGAGACAAATAATAAAATAATAAAACTAATTTCGGTTCGTCGTTTAAACATTGTGAGTGCGTGACTCAAAATATGGATAACATGTGAAATTGTGATTCGTCGAAATTTAATTCATTACAACCTAACTTGTGCAAGCGAAATACAACCAGTGTTCCCAAAAGTGAAATTAACAAGTGTTTTATTCGTATGAACCCTTTGTTTTTCCTATGTATTTATTTCCAGGGGAACAACTTATGTTCTAAGACAGCAACGAACTCGAATAGTGAACAATATAGAAAAGGAATTAACAACATTTTAAATTTACCGCGACATAGATAACGTTAAATTCTTCCTTATCGACTATCAAAACTAAATTATAAATTGTCGACATCCGAGTTGGACGTCACAAATTTGGTGGCAGCGGTGTTGGATATTGCTGTTCCTAGAAATAATAGAAGAAAATTAATTTCTTCAACCTGGCGAAGAAATTTTATTAATTTAATTCGGAAATTTGCGCTACCAACACATTCTCCGAAAATATTTCAACGCCTCTGAGAGACGGGTGCTTCCGCTGCTCGTCCGCTCCTGCGGATTCCAAAGAGGCGCAAAACCTCCACCCAGGCACGCAGCCAGAATATTTGGAACCTGGGCAAAAAAGAACAAGTATCTTTCTTCAATAAATATATGATAAAAGAAAGATAAAATAAATAATCAAGGTCTGAATACAAACTCGAATTTTACTTAGAAGTGTTCAGGGGTTTTTGAGCCACGGGTTTCCCCTGAACTTTACGTCAGAAAAGACAGAGATTTGATGTGACTTACGTGATCCCGTGGCAGCGAATTAAATATATCTCACTAAATCATAAAAATAAAGCAAGTTAAAAGAAGCTGCACGATCATCAATCAAATTTTGAACGAGATCAAGGACTTAACGAAGGAAAATTTCACCCGACCAATTCGACAGGG
>NC_046658.1:35850798-35853835 GCF_010883055.1 Belonocnema kinseyi
GAATCAAAATTTCAAATTGTCCCAAAAAATTTTCCCATGAATCAAAATGGAATTTTAGGAATATCTTTTTTAGAAAAACATAATGCTACCTTGACCTTTGCAAGAATTGATTTAAAATTAGGAAATAATGAATAATCAAAAAATAAAAACTCGACTTTCCATTTTCCATCACGTTGTAAAAAATTAATTGAACTCCCTGTAGAAGAAACTAATTTAGGTCAAGGATATTTACATAAAGTTTCAGCCGGTCCAGGAATATTTATTAGGGAAGCCTTGGTTGACCAAATGCAAGGAACGGTCAGGTGTTTCGTCATAAATACTGCGGAAAATACCGTAACACTGAGCGTACCCCCCGCTAAGCTCGAAGAGTGTTCAGCCATTCCCCCTCGGCCCCGCACAGGCATGCACCATCCTGACTCACTCGAAGGACAGAAAGAGAGAGCGCGACGTTTCGCTCTCCTTCTCCAAACACTCAACCTTCAAGGGATGAGTAAACCAGAGAAGGAAAGTCTTCTCGAGACCCTAAGCCCTTATTTGTATCAATTTCAATTACCTGGCGATAAACTAGGGGCCACCACAGTTCTCACTCATAAAATAATCACCACATAATCGGGACGAGGTTCGAAGACAGGTAGATGAGTTGCTCATTAATGGTATTGTCCAAGCCTCAAACTCTCCCTACAATTCTCCCTTATGGATCGTGCCAAAAAAGGCTGATACTCAAGGAAATAAGAGATGGAGGATGGTGATTGATTATCGTGGTCTTAATGAAAAAACTGTGGAGGATGCTTACCCCTTGCCACACATTACTGAATTTTTGGAACAACTCGGTGGTGCAAGTTATTTCTCAATTCTTGATCTCGCGTCTGGATTACATCAAATTCCATTAGACTCCGATTCAAGAGAGAGAACAGCATTTTCTACTCCATTCGCACATTTAGAGTTTACTCGAATGCCGTTTGATAAATGTCAATTCTTAAGACAAGAAATAACTTATTTAGGTCATGTTATAACTAGAAATGGCGTAAAACCAGACCCAAGGAAAATAACAGCCGTAAAAAATTTTCCAATTCCAAAACGAGTAAAAATATTAAACAATTTTTAGGAATCATTGGATACTATCGTAGATTCATCCAAGATTTTGCAAAAATAGCGAAACCTCTGACTGAACTTACTAAGAAAAACGTACCTTTTAACTGGACCTCGGCTCAACAACTAGCTTTTGAAACTTTAAGAGATATAATTTGCACTGAACCAATTTTACAATATCCAGATTTCACCCAAGAATTTTTAGTCACTACCGATGCATCAAATTACGCATTAGGTGCTGTTTTGAGTCAAGGCAAAGTTGGAGTGGATTTACCTATTTCATTCGCTTCCCGTTGTTTGAATAATGCGGAAGTAAACTATTCAACCACCGAGAAGGAATTATTAGCCATAGTTTTTGCAGTAATGTATTTTAGACCTTATTTGTATGGTCGAAAATTTACCTTGTTAACGGACCACCGACCTTTAGTGTGGCTACATAATTTAAAAGAACCGGCTTCCAGGCTGACACGTTAGAAAATAAAATTAAGCTCGTACGATTATGAAATAGTGTACAAACCCGGAAAAATAAATTGCAATGCCGACGCGTTGTCTCGGAACCCTTACAGCTCAGGCACCACGTGCGAGGTCGAGCACGGTCTTCCCCCTCCCGCGCCTTCGGGCCAGGTCTTGGTAGTAATGACCCAAGGACTAGAAAGCGAGGCGCCGGATTCGAGCACCTAGCCGACTGAGTGCGAGGAACAAAGAGAGAAAATTGAAAGTATGATAGAGTACGTCTTCCTCGGGAGAGGGCTAGAAGCCCCGGGCAGTGGTTATATTGGTTGGAAAGACTGTGAGTCAATAGATTCAGATCGATCTGATAGTAGTATGTATGAAACCGCATCAGATAAGGATGACGAAACTAAAGCATCTCAGGTACAGCACTGCACTCGTACCGGACACGACAAGGTAGCTGCTGAGGGCTCGTTTAGGGACCCCCGTAACGGTGCGTGCACCACCACCATTGAATGGCCCACGCACTGGGGGGATACGGTACTTGAATCCCGGAGAAAAAGTGATAAGAGCCATGATTCAGTGAAATCCGTGCCTCTGGAAAGTGAATTTACATTCCGTGGATCCGTACAATTAAATTGCGCTACCACTGCACGGGAGATCAGGTCTAGAACTTGCTCTCCCGTGGCTTTATCAGATTTAGGGAACCCAAAAGATACGGTAGGCAAATTGTTTACCATTTCACAGCTAACTCCGAGTGGGATGAGGGAGGAGAGTACCGGTAGCATGGAAGACGAGGCTTATCTCGCAACGAAGACGCGGTTTTTACCACGCAAGGAAGACGAGGATAATTTGGACCTCGCCTCTCGTTCCGACGAAGGTAGCGTACTCTCGAAATGTGAAAATATGGAGACAGAACCAGAAAAGGACAGTGAAGTTCAAATGTTTAAAAATGTATTTGTTGTGATAGATGGATACTTGGAATATAGTAAAGATAAAATTTTTATAGGAAATGGACATGTAGCCCACTTTATTTCGGTGGATTGTAACCTAAATTCTCCCATCAGTCAGGAGTTAATAAAAAATAAGATGATAGTCGAAAATGATTTAAAAGCTCAGAAACTCGTCCTTGGTGAGACGACTGCGTTTAACGTAGGCGGACGTTATATCTTTAATATTGTAGTAAAAAATAAAGACAATGATAAAACATTTATAAATATTTTTTCTAGAGATATTCAAGCCCTGAAAAAGGCTATGGAAACATTAAAAGTAGACTAAATAAAAATATCAAGTATAGGAAATGGTCTCGATGACTTATCTTGGCCCACAACTGAATAGATTTTGAGATAAAATTTCGCAAAAAGCGGAATCCGAATCAAGGTCTGTTCTGGCGAAAGCGAAATTATATTCCCAAAAAGGTCAGATCGCGAAGGAATTATAAGAGAATTCCATGAGTCCACTGTAGGGGGACACAAGGGAATCTCTAAAACCTATTGGC
>NC_046658.1:35853935-35858100 GCF_010883055.1 Belonocnema kinseyi
GATATGGTTGCCCAAAAGCAATTCATACCGATCAAGGAACCCAATTTACGAGCAAAATAATGAACGTATTTTGCAAAATATTTAAGATCAAACAAATCCGATATACTGCCTTCCACCCACATTCTCTCGGATCACTCGAACGAAGTCACCATACACTTGTTGAGTATCTCAGACAATTTGGAAATAAACAAAATTGGGATTTGTGGCTTCGTTATGCAATATTCTCGTATAATACGCAAGTCCACGAATCAACCGGTTTTGCACCGTACACCCTAGTTCTTGGGAGAGAAGCGAACTTCCCAAACTGTTTTACGGAAAATGCACCTTCACCCACTTTTATTCAATATCTTAGGAGTTTATTTCAAAAATTAGTACATGTCCAATCCCTTGCCTTTGAGAGATTAGAAAAAGCGAAAAATAGGAGTAAAAAATACTACGACGAAAAAGCGAACCCAAAGAATTTTAAAAATGGAGATTCTGTTAATTTAATTAAAGAACCCAGAAATTCAAAACTGGATCAACATTATACTGGTCCTTATATAATAGAAAAACTTGTCTGAAATACTAATGCACTAATTAGAATATCACCGACGAGGACAAAATTGGTCCATGTAAATAAATTAATATTGGTAACTACTCCTTTGAGAACAAGGGACTGAAAACTTATTGTAAACGACTCTGCGAATTATCTCAACCAGTCTTTTGAGATTTAAACCTTTGGAACATTGAAATTTTTTTTTTGAAATTTTAAGTTGATCTAATTATAAAAAAAATATAAAAATAAGTTCAAAAAGCACCCTTATGTAATTTAAAGGAATTCTACTAGTCTCATTATTCTTAAAGCTAATTTAGTATTTTTATTATTATTATTTTAACAAAGTATGTATGACAGACCTGAGGATGAATATAAGTTATATTGGAATGATTTTAATGTTGACTGTTGTCATGGAGATAGCCTGAGGAATTCCCCAATGTTCTCAGGTCCTGTCGAGTATTTGCAGTTCCAATATTAAAACGTTAATTCTACCACTCAGGATGATACAACTACAGGTACAGGTTTTGCTTGTGAATCTGTGACTTTCAGAGTAGGTAATAAATTAAATATTATTATTTAAATTAAAATATTATTATTTCATTCAAAATACATAACAAATTATTACAAAATAATGTAAATTTATTTAATGTAAACTCAAAATTCAGACTGGTCAAAATAATTCATCGGGCCTGCAAATTCCAATAGAAATAGGCAAGAGAGAGAGAGAATTTGAGGAGAGGAGAAGAGTATCGAAAGACAGTACGAGTGGCGGAGAGATTTTTCCCTTTGGTCAGTCACTACTCGGAAATTTGAATCAGGGGAAAAGGGCCAGAAAGTCCCCTTTCCTCAAGGAAGAAAACGCGCGCGCAAAAATCCCTCCACCCTTTCACGAAATCAGCAGCCTCCAAGACTACAACTCAAAGGACCCCAAAAGGAAGTCATCTCTACACGTTCTCAGAGCAAAATAAAAGGTTAAATCAAATTCAGTTCCTCGAAATGGCTGGACATGTGTCGAATGTTCTCAGGCTTCTATTGGGTTCTAACATTTTTTGAAAAATTCGCGATTTATGAAACTGGAATATTTAACCAGTGTAGACGCAACAAGAGCTTACCACGTCCTTGCTTCGGAGATGACCGAGGAAGGTGAGGGACCACCACCATCATGTTTTTTTCATGTCGCATTGTGAGAGAACGTCCTGGTGGGCGATTTCGAACCTGGGCAGCTGGTCCCGTTCGACGGTTCAACAGATCGACCAGCAGCATTTATCTTTAATGATGCAGCCGGTTTATACGATGGGATGATAGGAAGACTTCCAGAAGGTACCTTCACCTATTACCTGGGAGGCTCCTTCACGGCAGAGAAAACCTTAGACTTCCTTCGTGATGCTGCCTACATTTTAAAAATAACAAAATAAAATTATTTTACCTTTTCGGTTGTAAAATTTAAATAATCTCATTTCTTTTATTTTTTCAAGCTCGATGAATTGTTCTCATCGAATAACATCTTATTCCTTGTTCCCAAACCTAAAAATAACAAACATTTTTGGTACTCCCAAAGTAACATTTTCATCGACAATGATGAATATCCACTTTCAGTATGGAAATTAACTTTTAGGGTGTTTTAGTTTCTACGCAGATTCAATAAAATTACAAATGCATTATGAATTTTGAGGTGATGGTATTCTAACCAAAAAACATTCCTGATTTATTCAACTTGTTAACTTTAGCATCTACATGAGAAATGTGAAAAATGGTAATTTGACTATAAATTGTACATTTTTCGTTCAAATAAGGAATACAAAGCAGTTTTTTATTAAAAAAAAAAATACATTTCTTGTTTAACATTTTTTTATTATTTTAAATTTTTACAAAGAAACTTTTCTATCATTTATACTGTTCTCAAACACGGCACTTTTACACATAATTTTATTTTCACAAGTTCTAATTATTTTCCACAACTTTAAAACTTTGCAATTACTTGAACTTATACTACACTGTTGGAAAAATATGTACGAGGGTTAATATACATGCGAGTGAAGCAAATATACACTGCCGCTACTGAAATGTAACATACATTTGTGTAGTGAGTTTGATATACATGTGTATATAATAGAAAAGCAATGTGCGTGAAAACTCAACGAGCTTTAATTTCTTTAAATCTTCTCAACCTTTTGACTTCAAATCCAATTTTATTTCTGATCAACAGAAAGAAGGTATCCTGTTTTATTATTTACATTCTAAAATTACTGCTAAACTTATTTTGGATTTGTGAACAATGGAATTATCTGATTTTTCTTGTAAGTGATTAACATGAATGTATATAAAATTTAATATAGTCGCCTTTAATGACGATTTCATAGATTTGATATATAGATTTTGATACACATGGGTATATTGTATTTCGTATCATTTTTAACAGTGTACGTTCAGAGCCGTACAAGTACGCCGCGTTGTGAATTATCAAATTTAAAGACGTGAGATTACGTTGAAAAAAAAAGAGGAATTTTTAACAAGTTTCTGTACTTTTACCAGCGTGAACAAATTCAATACTCTGAACGTAGGTCCATTTATTACCTACTCTGAAAGTCACAGATTCACAAGCAAAACCTGTACCTGTAGTTGTATCATCCTGAGTGGTAGAATTAACGTTTTAATATTGGAACTGCAAATACTCGACAGGACCTGAGAACATTGGGGAATTCCTCAGGCTATCTCCATGACAACAGTCAACATTAAAATCATTCCAATATAACTTATATTCATCCTCAGGTCTGTCATACATACTTTGTTAAAACTAGGAAACTACATTTGATTAGATCAAAATAAATAGAAATATAAGAGGAAAACAAACAAAAATCATTAAATAATACAGTGTGCATAACCTCACATTCAGCAAAACACGTGGGAGATGCTCAGAAGGCACGAAAGATCACCTGTCAAACATCTTAATTATGATAATATTATAAAAAAATCGATACTTACTTATAATTACATCGTCCTCTCGCTCATAGTAGTTATATAATCCACACTCTCTCTCTCGCGCTAAAAAATCTACAAAAATTCACCTGTCACAAAACAAGTAATTAAATGTAGGTCAAACTGGCACAGCACTACTGACCTACATTTCGAAGATCGAGGTCACTGACCCAAGCTACAAACTGGGTCATGAACGAAAAGGCAAGACAAATGTCTGCAATACCGACCCCAGATAACGCATCGTACCGACCATGGCATAGAGGCAAAATTCAAAAACTCACATTAGAAACAGGTATATAGATTCGAATTAAATTAGAATTTTTTAAATTTTACTAAAGTATCTAGAAAAAGGAAGAATTATTTTCTTTGTTCAGTAAACTAAGCCTACACAAAATAATTGAAAAAGTTGTTCCTGCGTAACAATTTTTAAAAAAGGGGGATGGTGTGACGTAGAGCTAAAGCCTACTTAGTAAATGCATACGCCATCTAGCGGCTTTAAGCATACATGCTCAAGTCAAATAGGGACTTACGTTACCGTTAATATTTAAAAAATCTAAAAGCGCTAAATTGAAATTAAAACTTGAGGATCAGAACTGATAAGAAAATAAAAACCGAATATTCAAATCAAGCCGATCCCGTAGGACTGGAAATGAA
>NC_046658.1:35858200-35870788 GCF_010883055.1 Belonocnema kinseyi
AACAAATCGACATCTGAAAGCCAAATGTCAAACCAAAATTGACATGCCCAATTGCCCTTTTAAAATCACTTAACAAAGGGTGGTCCAAATAAGATTTTTATCATTTTTCCTGGAAACTCTTCTTTTCTACACTATTATCCCCTCCCATACATAACCATTTTAAACCGGGTTTCTTGCGTAATAAGGGCGTGGGCAAACTTTCCTTCCTAAATTGCGATTGGCTTAGTTCTTTACTAAATTCAATTTTATGACCCATGATAGGCTAACCCAATTTTTCCTAGGCGTGGCCTAGCCATATAAAACCAGCTCCGCGCCGTTTTTTAGACAGATCTAGATTTTTCTCTCGAACAAAAAATCGATTTCGGACCTCCGCAAAAACCATCTTGCGAGTTTAAACTCGCATTTTCATATTTTTTACCATTATTGTTGTGATCTTTAAACCTAGATATCGAGAATATAAAAAGAGACAAATAATAAAATAATAAAACTAATTTCGGTTCGTCGTTTAAACATTGTGAGTGTGTGACTCAAAATATGGATAACATGTGAAGTTGTGATTCGTCGAAATTTAATTCATTACGACCTAACTTGTGCAAGCGAAATACAACCAGTGTTCCCAAAAGTGAATTTAACAAGTGTTTTATTCGTGTGAATCCTTTGTTTTTCCTTTGTATTTATTTCCAGGGGAACAACTTATGTTCTAAGACAGCAACGAACTCGAATAGTGAACAATATAGAAGAGGAATTAACAACATTTTAAATTTACCGCGACATAGATAACGTTAAATTCTTCCGTATCGACTATCAAAACTAAATTATAAATTGTCGACATCCGAGTTGGACGTCACAGACGTTTCACGAGACACGTGTCAACTTTGTTCCACACAGTTCCACACCACACAAAACATTCTACGCATGCGCTTTGTGTCGTCATAAGGCAGCCTGCCACTTGCCCAGTTGTCAAAGGCGAATCTTCATGCATTTACGAGTGCTACATTCCTCCCAGTAGTTTATTCCAATTAGATCAAAGAGTCAAGGAAAGGAAGAACATCACTATGACTGGAAAATCGAAGGCATTCACGAAAGAAGAGGAACTCTTGCTTCAAGATTTCTCGAGAAATGTTTCGACGAAATCTTCAGCGTTGTTTTATGGCAATGCTTTAATCGTTTCAGCAATTCCCATCTGTGAGTAAGAAATTAAACATATGTGGTATTGTAAGAGGTGTCCCTTCCCTATCTAATATTTAAATCTATAAGGCTTTTGTTTTAAATCAGTTATTCAACTTTTTAAGTGATCGCTTGTCATATTTTCTAAAGTAGATTTTAAGGTTAGGTTTACTCACCATAAGTTGAAAAAAAAAATTTTATGCTATAAACCAGAATCGTATCTGTACCATTTTCATTATTTAAATTCTGCCCCTTTACCACATTAATTATTCGTATTATAATTGAAAGATCTTAATTTAAGAATCATAATAAACAGTATGGAGGATAAAGGGATAAATGGAGTCGGAGTTACGAAATATTCGATTCTATGGGCATTTGAAACTTTTTGAAAGTGCGAATTAAGAAGTCTCAAGTTCATCTAATATAATAAGATATATTATAAAATTTTTACATTTTATGTTTCTCAAGTAAATAGTAGATATGGCCTGGAAATGAGAGTACCCCAATTTGATATGTATATATATATATATATATAGTAAATACGCATATGCATGGGTGTGTGTTGTGTAGTCCTAATTTAACCGAAACTTAATTGCGATAAGGGACTGTACTAAAGTTACGTAAAAGCTCAAGTAATTTTTAGAACTTGGCATATGTAGTATTGAAATCGCAGTAATTGTTTAGAAATTTAAGATTTTTACAAAAAGTCAGGAAATTTTATTGGTCTGGGATTTATTAAACAAAAAAAGAGGAACTTTCTATAAATCTAAATAACTGTCAAGAATACATTTCAAATGTTTCCATTTTAATTTCAAATTGTTTTATTCCGTTTATAAAAGATTCTAGGGACGAAGTATTACAAGTTTAAGATTATGGCATTTTAATGTTAATGGCTAGGGTAACGAAAATTTGGACAGAGACAAATTAGGTAATTTTTTAAATTGTGTTTTGCAGTAACCCTGATATAACATTCTTGTTAGTAATTTATGTAACTAGTATTAATTTTTTTGCAGCTGCTTCCGTCTGAAGATTATCGTTTTAGTTTATACATTTTATTATTTATTTGAAAATTCAAAAATTTTTGCTTAAAAATTATCCTTTTTGGTTGGAAATTCAACTGTTTCGTTGAAAATGAGTCTTTTCGTGTTGAAAAATCAAATATCTTCGTAAAAAATTTACTTTTGATTTAAAACTCATATTTTGGTGTTGAAACCTTAAAACTACCAACTTTTTTAGATGCAAATTTTTCTATATGTTTGAAAATTTTGCTTTAATGAAAAAATTAATATATTTGAGTAAAAATTGCAACTTTCTTGGTTAAAACTACAGCGGTTTTGCTAAAAACTAATATTTTTTTATTGAAAATTTAACTATTTCGTACATAATTTACTTCTATTTTAAAATGCATACTATTTTCTTTTTGAAAATTTGTCTGATTTAAGAATTTCTTTGTCTTAGTAGAAATTTCTATTTCTAAGTATTGGTTGAAAATTAATCTTAATCTTAAGAATTCTTCTTTTTGGTGGCATGCTCAAATATTTTGTTTAAAATTGATCTTTATTAATTGAAAATTCAACTGCCTGTGTATATGTTAAACTACCTGGTGTTTTTTTAATGAAGGTTCATCTCTGATTGATAATTGAACTATTTTGTTGAAAATTAATTTTTTGCTGAAAATTCAATTTGTGTACAGAAAATTCATGTTTTGGCTTGAAGGGTCAATAATTTAGATGAAATTTTCTTTCTTTCTTGAATGGTAAATCTTTAGTTAATTAATCTTAGCCTGTTTGATGTTAAAATTGATTATTCTTTTTAGATGAAATTTCCTCTTTATTGGTTAAAATATCAACTGTTACTCTTTTCTCTTAAGAGTTCATGTTTTTAGGTTGAACATTCAATTATATAGTTGAGAAGTTAATGTATTTTGTTTAAAGAAATCAAGTATTTGGTTAAACATTCATCTTTTATGTTAGCAAACTCATTTTGTTTTTATTTATAGTGAATAATGCATTTGAATTTTTTTTAAATTTTATACGAAATAATGTTTTATTCTATTTATAAAAGATCCTATGTTAAAATTATTAGAACAATAAAACGCTGGTATTTGAATATTAATGATATGTGTCTGAAAAACATTTATTATCTTAAATACTAAAAATTGTCCATGGATTTCAAGTGCCATGTATTATTATTTCTGGAAACGATAAATGACATACATTTAATAGACGTGCAAAATCCTATCGTAAGTGTACTCAGAGTGGACACTGAACTAGGAAAGCCGGAAAATGACCGTGAATTTTATGGACCGAGAAATGACAGTGAATTTATTTTTTAGTGGGGAATTTGACAAATTTTTAGTAAAAGTCTCCAACTTTAATTTCCACCATTTTTTAGATAATTACTTTAATTGTGATATTTTTCAATTATGATATCATTCAGTTTAGAATACGTAATTTGAAATTTCGAACCAAAATTTAGAACCTTTTTTAGAATTTTGAAAAATTAATGTGAACGGAATAATTAAGAACATTTAGAAAGATTTGCAAATTTATTAAAAATGAATGTGGAATAGTTAAAGGAAATTTTTTCAATTTGGCAGAATTAAAAAAAAAATGTACGAAAAATTCGAACAATTTTAAAATATGTTTAGAAGTTCTGAAAAACATTTTTAAATAATTAAAGAAACTTTTAATTGACGGAATTTTCAGTGTATAAAAAGAAATTTAATGGTTTTATTTCTTATTTTTCTAGCCTAAAATTGTTAAAAATGATATAATTTTTAAAAATTTCCAATGGATTGATTGATTCTTCAATTGAGGGCATTGAATATGATAACATGGATTTATATTTTTGGAACTGATTTTGAATCTTTGAATTCTTTCATCTATAAAAGTTAAAAAAAAATTTATTTGGCAGTTCAACTGAATTTAATTTAAAATTGTTCAATTGAAAAGTGTTAATAGCTTACATTTTACACGTGTAAATTATTGAGCACTTCAATGCAGAATTTTTAAATTAAAAAACTTTTAAACTTCAGTTAAAAATTTTTTAAATTCAAGACTTCAACTCGACGTGTCCAAATGACAAGGTGCCATCTCGGTAGGACGACATAAAAAAGTGACGTCTAGGCAGAACTAAATAAAAAGATTTCCTACTTCAGAGAGCGTTGGTGCTCCCAATATTATTTATATGGGATTCTTAAGCTTCCATGTTTCGCCACTCGAAATAGCACCTTTTTATTTCGTCCTCCTGAGATGGTACCTAATCATTTGGACAAGTCGAAATTTTGAGTTGTTTTATTAGTAGTTCAGTTTTTATTACTTCAAATGAAAAAAAATGTTGTCTTCAGAGTTTAATTTTTTTAGTTTCATTGATTGTGAAAAATATTTGCGAATCCGGAAATGGCCGTGAATTGTTTTCTTTCATTAAAGCGGCCACCCTGTGTACTAAACTAAATTTGTTTTTATCAACATTAGGAGAGTTAAAACTTGCTGAATGAGACGATATCTACAAAAATCCCTAATTTTCACCCCTCTCCCCCTCAATAAACATCTATCCAATACGGGAGAAGTAATGCCCCATATATGCAAATGAGTTCACACACATGTATATTCAATTTGATATAAGTCTTTATTAAATGTAATATAAATTTATTAATTATAATATACATGAGTATTCTATTCAATATATTCTGTAAGTTATTGCAAAGCACATGACAACGTTTATTAAAATTTACGTACCTTCGTGCATTAAAGTTATATTAATTTTATAAAGCTTTTTAATATGGTTCTTTCTTATGACGTCGAACTTTGTGGCTCCTTGCGCAGAAAGTTCTCTGTTATTTCATCATATGTGTGATAATCTAAATTGCATACTTCGTAACTGCTGTAGTTCTTTTTTATTTAATAATACATTTTTATTATTTTTTATCATCCTAACTTTTAAACGAGATTTCTGAGAATAAAAAAATTTGGATAAAAAAATTATTTTTTTTTCTTTAAACATGTCGATGGTTCTTAATAAAAAAATCGAATTCACTTGCTAATTGATGTCAGGAGTTGCATGATTATTTTGCTTTTTGTTAACAGAAAGTTGTACAATTTACATAAAAATATGTAATTTACTTTTTCGATTGTTCATTTGTTTCAGGGCTCTTCTGGCGGATACACCTCATTGATCTGTACGCCAACTTGATTTCCTTTGTTCTGATAACACTGTTGAGTACTTACGCTCTTTCCAAAGCTTACAAGAACACAAAGTTCATCTTGAAGCACAAGGTAATTAAAACATTACTCATAAGGTGAAAAATTCTGTTACTTTGTAATATTTGCTTAACTAAATCACTTATTACTTACAGATTGCGGTAAAGCGGGAAGATGCAGTCACGCGAGAAATGAGTCGAAAGTTGGCCGAAGACAAGAAAATGAGCAAGAAAGAAAAGGACGAGAGGTAACTGCAAATATTTGTTTTATCATGACACAGCTTCTAAATCATGTCATAAGTAAAAAGTAACAAATGAACTGCCTCTCTTCCAGAATTCTATGGAAGAAGAACGAGGTGGCAGATTATGAAGCTACAACTTTCTCTATCTTCTACAACAATGCTCTCTTCTTAGCTCTCGTCATTCTGTCGTCATTTTATATCCTCAAAACTTTGACACCTGCTTTCAATTACGTATTCTCTGTAGGAGCGACGAGCGTTTTATTAGCTCTCTTATCTACTGGATCCCAGTGAGATTTTTCTACAAATCTGTAGTTGTTCATCGTAAGACTTACATTCGTAAATAAATTTATATTTATACTACATAATCGTTGTTTTTAATGTGAAACAATGTTGGCTATACTTTGGCTATCCTTGCAGCAGAAACTTTCTTGATTTGAGAAAAAGTTACAATTTGACGTAAAATTTATAGTGCTGTTGTTTTAACCTCGAACACTGTAATCGGATAATACCATGAGATTCCTCATTTATGTTATTAGGCACTGTTTATTTGGAGAGGTGTACGTGTTTACGTTTCGAAAATTGATGCTTTACTTCTCATGATTTGCTAATTGCGCATAGAGGCATGACTAATGGTCCGAGTACCAATGTCATGTTATTCATCTAGCTGTCACGCTTGTCACAGTGCCCACAAAAACATTGCTCTGCAAACGAACAACTTGTGAACACTTCGCTAGTGGTGTTTGAGAAATCATAATGGAAGTCCCGGAATTTGCCAAAGCTGTGGGAGGAGCATTTATTATCCAACCTGCCTTATATCTTTGGATCTTTTCCATCTTTCTTGACAAAACTATGTTACGAAATATTTGTTTTTACAATAACGAATAACTCAAGTAATATTTCGCTAACTTATACGCGTAGATTCAGTATGTATCTGCACGCGAGAAATACTCGTAAATATCTATTTAGATTAAAAATCCCTTCATTCCAGTCAAGAAATTTGAAATATCTTTTTCACGAAACAAAATCAGATCTGTCAAAGTGATAGAAAATCGAACTCTATCGGAAGCAGCTAGGTAGAATTAGAGATCCTCTAGGAGGAGTTGAGACACTTTTCCCCTTCCAATAACAGCGTTAATTTGTAATTATTCTTTCCAATCAAAATTCATAAAAGGTCAACTAATTCCGGTACAGCCGCACCAATCATAATTGAACAGTAGTTTAATGAAATTGGCAATGGACCAGCAAGTGCAGTAGGACTTTGAAATACATGTTGGCACGACTTCACCGCAAGTGATAACTGATGAATTACCGATTGTAAATGATAGCAATTTGGTCAGCAACTTTGTATGATCTTTTGATTATTAATTTTTTGTTGCGTCGCTACCGATAGAAATCTCAGAGTATATGCTAGATTCTCAAGGCTCTGAGAAGCTCTGAGAAATTCTCCGCAGGCACTCAGGTCGATTTATTTAAAGGTCCAGGTAGCTCGTTTAAATGTTTGGAAGGCTTTAGCATGTCCTTTCCGAAATTGAAATAAAAATACAATCATAAATAACCATCAGAGAGGCTGAAATTGAAATAAGAATTCGATCATAAATAACAAGCAGAGAGACCTGGCGGACCGAAGGAACCGAATAGAGCCTCTACAAAGTACCCGTGAAGACCCCATTCGGTTCCTTTTTAAAGAACTCGAAAAAACAGCAAAATCAACTTTTAAATGGTTTAAATTCGGATTCTGCGTTAAAATTCCCCATAGAAGGTCATGGAATAATCGCAATAGTTTTTTTTTGCAACGGTAAAAAGTTGAAAAAATATAAGACGTATAGCGCCTGTTGACTGCTACTTACAGGCAATGCGTTTGAAGTGTAGCAGTCAACAGGCGTTGTACGTCTTATATTTTTTTAAACTTTTTACCGTTGCAAAAAAAAACGAGTGCGATTATTTCGTGACATTCTATAGGGAAATTTAACGTAGAATCCAAATTTCAACAATTTAAAAGTTGATTCTGCTGTTTTTCCAGTTTTTTTAAAAAGGAACCGAATGGGAACCCAATGGGGTCTTCACGGGTACTTAGGTTCCATTCGGTTCCTTCTGTCCGCCAGGGAGGCTAAATCAATAGAGTGGCCGACACTCAAGGGTCCTTTGTTAAGCTTTAGGATTAAAATTTAGAAGTAGATTTTTTTCATTTCATATTTAACAGCCTAAAACATAATAATGCGGAAGCTACGGGTTTCGATGACTTAAGATATCTAACTTTTCTTTCTAATGTTTAAAATTGGAATTAATACAACGTTTTTCGTAAATGGAATGTGATACGCCAAAAAAGACAAAACAATTTAATTTAACTCAAAAATTGTATAATCGCATATAAGTTATAATTATAAATAAATGTAATGAGAAAATTCATCAATTAAAAAAAAGTGTTAATAATTTGTAGAAAAATTTAAACAGAGAGAGTCGGGTAAGCGACCGCCAACTACTGTAAATAACTCTACACGCCCGGTACGTGACGAATACAAGAGGACCACATTAGATTACCGTCGCATCACTCTTAAAAGGACCCAAATCTCTCTGACTATCTCTGAGACTAAATCATTCAAATCGAACCTGCAGATAGTCTCAAACCGGCCAGGCTATTTCGCCTGAAAATACTCTGAGATTTCTATTGGTAGGAGTCGGCAGCAATTTTTTGGTTGAATTCAAACAATTGTTTCCGAAGTTTTTTACAACGATGCATTCGTGCGACGCGATCTGGGAAACGAGCGAGAATGTCTTCCCGGTAAGAAGAGAAGAATTCAGAATCTGAATTCCCATTAATTAATGAATTTTCCTCCGTCGAAAGTTCCACCAAGGAGTAGAAAAAAAGCAAAATTTATTCTTTTAAATCGACTAAAAAAAATTTAATGGAAGCGAATTGAGAGGAATTAAAAAATGAAGGAATCCACAAAAACGAATAGAATCTATGCACATAACTATGGACATATTAGAGGGAATTAAATCAGTCGAAAATACAGCATGTAAGTATGGAATTAAAAAGAATCATGAAAGGTGTGTCTACTGACAGAACTGTAAAATTTGAAGTAGCAATAATTCCTTTTAATATGTTCCACGTTGAAAAGAAGTGCTACTTCAGTCACTATTTATACTGAATACCTTTATGTTAAATTTATGTATTTTCATTTTACGTAATAGTATTTAATATAGACTAAGTAGAAAAAACCTAAACTTTAATATAGACTTGATAAAAACATGTAATTTATCAAGTTTATGGTATTTTTTCTACAGTCCCGTTCATGACGCACCTGGATATGTAGGTACCCAGAACATATTTCAGGGATGAACATTGTTTAGAATACATATTTTTCAGGAATGAAATAAAATCTTTAGAATGTCAGGAATACGGAAATTTAAAAAATCGTAATGATTCATAAACTGTACACTTCCAACTGTAAGGTCGTGTTATTAGTTATTTAATCATTAAAAAAAATATACTTGTTTTTCAAATCTGAAGATTCTGAATATATGCCCATAAAGCGCTTTAAATGCTTATAATTCGAATAGATGCTGACTTTTCATCTAATTTAGCGACCTCTACCCTGCACCCCTGTTCTTATCTTCTTCAGAATTTTCACTTTTGTACTACAGTACATGTTCGATAACTTTCCAATTTCGGGGCTGTAGGGGCGGAAAATTCTAGGAATTGCGGATTTATAGGATGCCCCCTCTAGTAGCACGATATTAGGTGTGCGCGTCCGTAAATCCTGGACGCAAATCATTAGCAAAATAGCGCACGTAGTGGGAGAACCACAATTAGTGTGCGTGCTGTACGTGTGATGACGTTTTAAGGTGAGTGTACACTTGTCGGACTTCTACTGTACCACTAGGTACCTACGGACCCAGCGGCGCAATCAGAGGGTTAATACAATAATATTGCATTATAATCTCTTAACAGGCTCGTAACCAGAAATTTGGTTCAGGGGAGGGGCAAACGTAGTTATAGTTTAGATTTTTTTAATTTTATAGACAAATGTTCGGTTTCGCGGAATTTCGGGGGGGGGGGGGCGTCGGGCCCTACGGCTGGCTACATCCCTGTCTCTGTCTTCTTATAATTTATTTTGAAGGAATCATAGAGTAAACTTTTTAAATTGAACTACAAATTTATTTATTTTTTTATTTAAAACAGTGGACGGGTAAAACTCTTTCGTAAATATAAACTTACTAACTAAAGATAACGCTTAAATCTAAGTAAGAGCCCCTGCTTAAAATGACGGATAGAACTTAGATAAGAACCGGATGGTAGTTGCTTCTTATCTGGCGTTATTGGAATTAGACCCGGATTTTGTCCCCGGTCCTTGATCGGATTCTATCTGGATAGATTTTTTTATCTCTGGCTTCTATCTAGCTCTCGTCCGGGACCTTCAAGATCTGCATCTGGTTTGTAGTCGGGATAGGGCATGGTTTATACTCGGTACTTTTTGGGTTCTATCTGGGATAAGATAACATCTACCGGATTTCTACATGGGTATTATACCGCGGTGACGTATTCTCCATTAAAAGTCAGGTTACGAAAAACGTAAAATAGTTCTATTAAATCTAAAATTCTAGCTTGAATACAGTCTATATCGAAGAAGTCTTAAAACTATAGAGAACAGTTCTATAAAACGATAAACGATTTTTCACCGCAAAAAATTAATCTTTTCTGTTATTATATTATTACCATTATATTCTAATATTTGTTCACATGTTTAAGTACACTATTATTTACTATTATACCATCACTACTCTATTTATAATCGCACACGATGAAAATTTTTCTTCCCCGCTGGTTCGATCCCTATAAGTTTCGCATTCCTAACGCCTAAAGCATGTCGGCTGACCTAGCTTGAAGTATCAAAAACAAAAATTAAAATATAACGTACAGCTGTGCAAGGCCATCTGCAAATTTTTGTGATCCATTCACGAAGGAATAATAAGGAGACCTAACTCCGTTTCCCCACTTGGCAACCCGGTAGCAAGCGTTGAATTCAGAAAAATTAATAATTTGTATTCCTATGAATACGTGATTTTTCCTCCTTCTAAAAATCCCCCAACGGGAACAGAAAAAGTGCAAATCCTATTCCTCTCAATCGACTTAGTAAAACTTAACGAAAGCATTTATTTAACCTATTTTTCATTATTAAATCTTTTTATAACTTATAAATTCGAAAAATATTCAAATTTATTTTAATAATTTATTTAAACGTCTTAAAAATGCAGAAAGAAATCTATGCAAATGTGTAAATTTAAATAATTATAACTCTGGAGAAGCAGAGTTGAATTGGTGAGAATTAAAATTTCAGAATTTGCATTCCGCATGAAGGAATTGAAACAACTTATTACACATATTTTGTGAATTTAATTAGAAGGAATTAAATAAAATAAAAATTTGACCACTTCTGAGGAATAAAAAATATTTCTGTAAGGTGCGTTACCGGTACAATTAGAAGGAATTAAATATATTAAATACACGTTCTCTTTTGAAGAACGGAAAACTGTGTCGCAGTTGCTATGGAAATAGAAGTGAATAAGTTTATGAGGTATTTTAGTCTTATTGTGGCATTTTAGCCAGATGGAAAAATCGCGCATTGAAAATAATAGAATAATCCTCACTTTTGCGCTGAAATCCGAAAATGTTAATTTTTCTTTATTATACGCTTATTACCAGGAATAGACACATTTCCGCAAGTGGTATGCAGATTACAGGAAGATTTGAAATTTTTCGTGCGCGAGTGCGCAGTTGTGCTCTTCCTATAAATAGAAAAGTATGCAAGTGAGAAAGTTTGTCAAATTGACGTAAGTTAGAGAGGTTCTGTTCGTTTGTTTTGATGCAGGTGTCAAGTGCCGGTTTGTGGTGCAAGTTACCTGCCGATGAAGGCAAATACACTTCGCTTTTGTAAAGCCCTCACTGTACGTACAATAAACGTCTAATATATTTTATTGTTTTAAATAACTGTCATTTAATTTTAATAGTAATGATTTAGAAATTTAACCTCTGCTCACTAACTGAGTGTGCGGAGAATTTCTCAGAGCTTCTAAAAGCCTTGAGAATCTTTAGCATATACTCTGAGATTTCTATCGGTAGGGCGCTTCATTATAATATCACATTATTTGCAATTATCCGTGCTGATTAAATTGTATACATGCTTATAAATACGCAATTTACCAAGTTTTAAACTGAGTCACCTCATAATAACTTTTAATGAAATTATAATATTTTTCATGTTTAAAGAATTTAAGAACATTATTCATTTTATAAAATTATTAGCTGAACCGATCCTTGGGACACATTTATGAGCCTGGTTACAATTTATATTCCAAATCGCGTGGGGAATGTTAGTCACCAATAATATTTGCAATTGCATCTGGATATGAATTTATGACATCCTTGAATATATCACATAGTTCGATATATTTATTGAAACCTGCATTTGGAGGAATATAAACGACGTCAATAATGTGAGTAACGGTGCCGATAAGAAATTTCGTGAACACGTGCTTAATTGTGTTTATAAATGTCGGCAGACTGATATAATTTAAACTACGGACATCGGAAATGAAGACCCGATAAGAAGGTTCGAATTGGTTACAATGGAAACGTTTCCATTTGTTTTCTATCGTATATTTGTATATATCATTTCAATGCTTAAAAACGTCGAAACGTGATAACGAGAGCGATTGGAATGAGTACAGCGCCAGCGAAACGATTCGAATGCGATTGAAGTGTAGTCAAAGAAGGGGCTAAACGAAACGGAATTCATCAGAATTGTTTTGTGTACAAAATATGTATCTCGCCGATTGAAGCGGAATTGGATTGTCAACATTTTTTAACCTATAAAAATGTGAATTTGAAGATTCCCGTAAATTTGTCTATAAACATATATCATACGGAAATGATAAAAACTGCTTGATTTAAAAGTGTTTATTTCTGGACACCTGTTT
>NC_046658.1:35870888-35892726 GCF_010883055.1 Belonocnema kinseyi
ATCATAAGGTGGTTACAGTCTGTAACGGAATCAATACGACGATCCGGCAAAAGTTTCGTGCACCCTAAGAACACGGAGCGACCCAAGGACTACCGCCTTCTGCATTTTCCCCGCAAGTGTTTTAGCATATTGTTGAGACGCAGGGATGCTTTTCAGGCTATTAACGAGTGAAAGCTTGGCACCTCCAAGAGTGCCAATGATAAGGAGGATTAGTTTAACAGAATATTCCGGGTACAATCGTTGCAACTTCCTTATAAAGTCTCTACACCTCTCTTTTTTTTTATTCTCCATGGCTATGATGTTTTTGTCAGCTGTTGCCGAAAATTCGATAACGAACATGATTCGCTTCTCGAAGTCAAGAAGAACCATGTCAGGCCTCGAGTGTGCAACAGAAACAATTGTCAAGAATATAAAGTTCCAGTATGTGCGACACTTCCCATTCTCGACAATTGGCTCGATTTCCCTGGGAGCATTTAAATAACCGATATTAAGCTTAATGCCTTAAGAGTGACACAGATGGTAATAAAGCACTCTTAGTGCCGCACTGTGCCTTTGGATGTAGGTCGTTCTCGCATGAGTTGGACAACTAACTAGTATGTGAGCTAAATGCTCGGGGTGTGCATGGCACGCCCTGCAGCTATCATCGGGAATGTCTTGGCTCAAAATGTGCCGGCGGTATGTAAAGGTGGAAATGACACCGTCTTGGCATGCCAAATTGAAACACTCCGTACCAGACTTCAATCCGAGTGATTTAAGGAAAGCAAAAGTTAGCTCACACGACATTGACTGATCCTCCACATTTTTGTGGAAGATACCTTGCATCCTCTTGTCAAGGAACTGTTCACGAAAGTTTTTCTCTTGTGCTTTCTTAATCCGGGCTTTCAGGAGTGAGTACTCGAGATGGATAAGATTTGATGCATTTTGCTCACCCCTAATACTGAAGTTAAGTCCGAGTGTTTCAGCAGCCTCCTCCGCTGCTTTGTACAGAAACGCTCCTTTGCCCACTTCTTCATGCTTCCTGACCATTTTAAAGAGAGGGCCTCTTCCTTAATATTCCTTGACCACCGTGACGGCGTGAGATGTGCAGTCGCGGAAAAGAAGGCTTAAGATGCATGCTTTTGTTCATGTGCATAACCTTTCTTGTCCCGATATCAAGGGATCTGAGCTCCTTCTTCGTCCATGGAACCACTCTAAATGAATAGAGTACTACCGGGACCACAAGCACGTTCGTTGCAGATAATTTGTTCCTTGCCGACAGTCCGGAAGACCAAATATTCCGGATGAGACGTTTGTATCTGCTTCGGAGAGTATCCTTTATAGATGTCACATCCTGAATGCGGCTCTGTTACATGCCCAGGTATGAATAAGTCTCTCCAGCACAAAGGTGTAGTATAGCGCTTCCGTCGACGCACTCGGGGTCGTCAGGGATGCCATTAAGTTTTCCTCGCCTCCAATAAACCTTGGCGCATTTGTCTAACCCAAATTCCATTCCGATTTCCTTAGTATATAGTTCGAAAATCCCTAGAGCTAGATGTAGTTGCTCTTTGTTTTTAGCATAAAGC
The DNA here is from genome assembly GCF_010883055.1 of Belonocnema kinseyi. NCBI lineage: Eukaryota > Metazoa > Arthropoda > Insecta > Hymenoptera > Cynipidae > Belonocnema > Belonocnema kinseyi. The sequence goes on from NC_046658.1 coordinate 35,872,451, forward strand.
TTAAGATCGTCCATGTAAGATACATGAGTGACCTTGTACTTTCGATCTGTAGGTTTTCCGCAAAAGTACCCGTCGGAATGGTGAAGTGCTAGAGATCGTGACAATAATTTAAGGCAATACAGGAGTGGGCTCATGGTGTCGCCCTGAAAGACACCTCTCTGAAAGGTGACCTTGTCACCTTTTTTTGTCACACGATTTTTTCCAGATGAGATAGTAAATCTGGTTTTCCAAAGCGGCATCAATCTCTCTACGCAACTAATGATTTGCGGATTAGCCTTTAAGCTTTCCAAAAGACAGATGATAAGTCTATGGGAGAGCGAATCGAAAGCCTTCCGATAATCAATACAAGCCATCGATAGGTCACGCTGGTAAAATACTGCATCTTTGCACACACATCTATCGATGAGCAGGAATCGGCTTTTCCGACTTTAAATATGAGGTGATAATACGGGCTAAATGCTGATGGGTTGAAGGAAACTTCTTCCACCAGAAGGTTTTGATACAATGTGGTCCCGGGACGGAATAGTTCTTATCCCTCTTAATACTTTTTCACCTCCTCGGTAGTGATAGGTGGGTATTCTTCATCAGGTGTTATGAGGGCATCACACAGCTCCTTGAAGCTATGTATATTTTCTGAGTCTTCATCCAGGCTATGTTGCACTTCGTAGACTTCTCTCCAAAATACTTCGACCTCCGCTGGTTTTGGCGGGTGGTCGATAGTAACTGAAGGGTCTTTGGAAGGGTCGAGATGGGTCAGAGAGAAACTGTTCATTTTCTCTGATCCACCTCTCCCTCCGCTCTAGACTTCTCTTACCGTCAGATAGTATCCGTATTCTCTCAACAATATGCTGCCTAATGGTCAGCAGCTTTGACTTGTTAAGTGTGTGATAACGGGTCTGGAGTTCGCGCGCGAATTTTTGAACCTTGGCTGTAAAATTCCTGCCAGATGTGATGTAGTCATCACACACTGAATGCGGGACGCGTACTGTCTTGCCTATCCTATCTTAATGGCAAGTTATTGCATTCGTCGTTTGGTCTTTTGATCAACCGTTGATTTTGTTTTACGCTTCGCATCGGCCAAAGCTCTCGCTGCATTATGCACACAATAATTGATCATTTATATTTGACGACTCTGCATCCGTGAATATTGAAGCCTAAAAATATTCAGAAAATAATTTTTCTTTATAATTACACATTTTGAGGATGGAAAATTGTCAGGTTATGAATGTATAAATAAAAGTTGAGAGGGTGCTCATTGTTTTCGAGATTACAAGTACTGTTATTGTCTTTGACAGTTATGTATGAGTAGGTTGTGGTTTTGAAAGTAAATACTCTTACATAAACGATACTTACCTCATCACTGTAATTCTGATTCATTGTTAAACAATTGTCTACGTTGTTTGTTATTTCTTTTTGGGCCTTTTAGCGAAAGGTTTATTTTAAATAAATACAGTTTAGCCTGCCGGTGCCGACAATGGAACAATCTTGCCGGTGCCGGCAACGCAGTAGTTTTGCCAGCGCCTGCAACGGAACAATCTTGTCGACTCCGACAACATTGCTCATGGCCGGCTTTTTTTCCGCCCGGTGTGACGTTCCGAAAAGCTTGTAGTGATGTATTTTTCATTCACTGATTACGAATATGGTCATGAAGTTTGGAGAAAAGAAAACATTTTGAAGTCCAATCTTAAAAAAAAAAACTATGTTACTAACGTACTGATACTGTTGTATTTCGATGCATTCATTATGAATAATGGACTTGGGGCTAGCATGGGGAGAAAAGAGCGACATGCGTGTGAGGCGAGGCACAGCGAGGAAGGTTAGGCTATAGAAGCGAGCGTGATTTAAATATGATTTTACGGCTACCAATAGTATTTACATTTAACAAAACCTACGGTTTGAAATTTTAACATTGGAAATTATGTTGCCGGCGCCGACAAGATTGTTCCGTAGCCAGCGCCGGCAAAACTACTCCGTTTCCGGCACCGGCAAGATCATTAAATTATCATCAAATTTTGATGCGATTCAATATCATTGGGTTTATGAACATGATCCTTCCACAAAAGCAATTCAATTGACTTCATTTACCGAATTTTATGCGCGCAATTAATTACTATTCATCTGCTCGAAAATTATAGTTGGCAGATAGAATTCAAATGACTCCAACTTTCGTGGTCAGCTGATGCAATTCAATGGCATTGCTTTGTTCCCAATGTTCACTCACTGGAGAGAATTAAATTGTCTGCAATGTTCGCGTTTGCCTCACGGTATTAAACAGTATTAAGTTGACTTCAATGTTAATCGTCCAAATCATTATTAAAATGTATACACTTTTTAGTTGAAATTTTGATCACATTAAATAGAATTCAAATGGGACACAATCCTTTCCCGATAAAAGGTATTAAAACGTATATTTCAAATATACGATTGATTATGCATTTAAAACTGTTCAAATTCTAAGATATGTGTTTAAATATTTAATTAATTCAATTCGTTCATTCTTACCGGGACCCGACCACCACGCTTTCTGTCACTGGTAAAGGTATATAAGAGCTGAGGGAAATAGCATGTTGCAATAGGTTTAGTTTAGTGCATACCCCCCTGATGTTCTGATTGTAAACAGACAACAGCTGAGAAATGTTATTCGTCGTGGTACGAGAAGACCTAGAGAGGGGAGGTCTTTCATTGTCTAACTTACTTACAGCTGAAAACCCTAGCCGAAGTTGACATACGATGATGTTGTCGGCACACATGTTTGCTTCCTTACCTTGGATACTACAGGAATTCTCTGACGATATTTTATGGCGAGGTCAACCTCTCCGTTTTGACGACGGGATGGTAACTCCGTCTTGGCTTCTGTAAGCTCTTCCATCTCTACGTTCGTTCGATCGAGCGAGATCCATATTTATTTCACACAATTTACTGTATCGGGGTCCTTCGCTCGCAAGATCGAATGAAGTAGCGCATGCGCAGCTTTTGTCGTTTCGCAAACCAACTTCAAAGGACGGGGCTTCGACGTCTCCTGGGGGAAAGCACCAACTCTAAAATCTCGTATGTTAGAGAGCATTTTGGCAGAAATAATTCCTGAGAAAAGATTGAAGATGTTGGAAAGAGGATTTTCCTTTACCGTGCTGCCGTCATTTATCCGAGAAGAGGCTTGCTCGGGCACCCCAAATAAGATTAGGTTATTTTTCCTGACAGCTCTTTGCTCTATCCCGGAAAGGTAATTTCCGATAAGACTTTTTTTGTCCAGGATTTGGTGAGAAGGGTCGAGGGTAGGGAGGTTTGCAATCCTACCTTCAGCTGCTATCATCCTGATATTCAGATCCTCAAGTTGTTTTTCGGCATTATCAAATCTTAACATTGTATGGTTTAATTTTGTTAAGAGACTATGAAATTTCTCAGAGAGTGAACTAACCGAGGTTGAGACTAAATCCAACTGGGGCTTCACAGCAGCGAAGGCTTTGTTGATTATGCGTTCAACGTCGTTGGCAGTAAGAGCAGCTGAAGCCGGTTCCGGCATCGTAGGAGAGCGTGATCTAGGTCCACAGCACTTAGTAAAAGATCCGTCATCAAGAACCTTTATTCGTTGAGCACAGGGTGGGTGGTATGGGGTCTGACATCCTGGACACTGAACGTCATCAACCACAGAACCCTTACATCCACGACACGTCTTCTTGACGCTGAACAGTTTAGGAGGCATTCCTACACAGTACTTACAAACACGCGCGTTTTTAGGTTGCGTATGCGGAAAACCACTACAAAAACAGATACGCAAATGTGACGGAAGAATAAGTTAATAAAAGCAATCAGGCACGTCCAAGGCACACTTTCGTTAACAAATTTCTAAAAACAAAGCACTATCGAGTAGAAAACGGGTAACGGATGGGCGGGAAGAAACAACGCGTTGAAACCATCGACATATAAAAATGGACCGGTAACGCTTTGGGGAAAACTGAAATGGGCTCTAGAGAGAGAAAAAACATATGAGATGTAGACCTGCCTTTTTCTATTTCAGGACTCTGTCAAGTGATTTGGTGGCCCCGGGTATTGCCTAAATATTCTGTACGGTTAATTAAAAGAAAAGATAAACAATACATTAGAAATTTGTAGTTGCAATAAATTTAATTTTAAAGAACATTAATGTGAGATAACCTGTTTCAGATAGATTATTTTAAAAACTTGGTAACCTTGAATTCTTCTTGAAATTTTGTTTTTGTTGTAACATTTCTTATTTTACTATATCCAATAACTTTACTTACGTATGAAAACATATCCCCATATAAACGTCTTGGCAACGCCCACAAACTACACATGCTGCCACCATTTTTTATATTTATTTGCAATCAATTATAATTAAATAAATTATAAATAAATCAATTCTGAAAAGTGCGATAAACGTCACATTATTGAGGCACTCGCGACACAAAGCACAGTCCTGTGCTGCGCCAAACTTCACCCAACGAAAATATTCTCGACCAATCAACTTTATCTAGAAAGAGATAGGTTTACATCTCATATGTTTTTTCTCTTTCTAGAGCCCATTTCCGTTCCCCCCACAGCATTACCGGTCCATTTCTATATGTCGATGGTTCAAACTAGGCGGCGGCCATTTAATTGTTGTTATTTCGATTCAAATAGATCTATTCAAATTTGAAATCGCAAAAGGGTATACCTGTCATGTAAATTAGTTCCAATTTTAATAACTAATCTAAAGAAGGGGAAACCTTTTTACAGTGGATAATGTAACCTTCAATGGATACTTGTTAATTAAGGGTGTTGGTTTAATCCGACTTTGAATTTTTTTGTATAGGTACGTCACTGACACAATATATATTTTTTCCGTTGAATCATTATTTTCACGACAAATATTAATTTTGCGAAAGACAGAAACTAGCGGGTAGCAGAAGAAAGCATTTGAACGATGAGAACTGCTCGCAAATTAATTTGTTTACTCACAATTCTGACTTCATAGAAGAACTTTGGAAGGGCCACGTTTTGATGATGGTGACCCTAAATTTTGCAAAATACGTCGCGAAATGGAGAAAAATAAAGAATAAACTGATATATCCTGTGTGTGTGTGTGTGTGTGTTGTAACTGTATTTGTGTATTTGTGATCAGCCACCAGACTAGCTGTCAACTTGACGCCATGTCCCTTCCCGATACCGTACATGGCGTTATGTTGACAGCTAGCCTCGTGGCTGATCACAAATCGACGACTGAGTAGAATAAGGTGTTCGCTCCGAATCTTCTTGCAAAAGGTGATCGTTCGCAGTTTTTTCAAAAAAGGTGTTCGTTCCGAATCTGCTCGAGGCAGGTGTTAGTTCGAAGTTCGTTTGAAGAAGGTGTTGGTTCCGAATCTGTTTGAAAAAGATGTTGGGATCGAAGTTTTCTAATATGAATGTTCCTTCTTTTATTTCAGCTTTTAATGCATACTATTTTGCATAATGATATAAAACTAAGATAATACGACACCACTTTTTACATTTATTTTGAAATCACTATATTATGAATTAATTATAGTATGCCATGCAGTGTTTATTCAAAGAATCTGAAGAAACATAATTTGTGTATTCAAGCTAATACTATATAGCATATTTGTAAAATCAATAAATATATTTTTTTTTAACAAAATTATGTATATTTTTTAAATAAAGGTGATCATCGGAAAAAGTAATTATTTTAAACATAAGTAATAAATGATTCAAATATCTCACTCGTTCGGGAAAGGAGTAATGTGAGGAAGGGATTTAAAATTTGTAGACTGATCCAGAATTCTCGTGTTATTTATTTAAATAACAAGTTCGTTCCGCAACACTGCTCCGACCCAGGTTGCTGATCAATCTCTCTAACAAGCACCCCCAATGAAGATCCTCACAAAGTCGTTATGTTAGGTTCCCCACTTGGGTGCATTATTATCCAAGGTCTTTTGTTTTTGGCGTCATTCACTCTACTGACACTCTTTTTATCAACTATTTGCCGCTATATTTTTTCTGTCCTGGCATACGTCTCTAGCTTCTTTCACGTCTATGAATTTTTTCATGCAGGCGCTCGTGTTTCGGTGGCTTCTTATGTCTTTTCTAACTAGGGTCTCATATAGACATTCTAACCATACTTTCCACGGTATGCCTCTGGGCACACTGCCATTTACTTTCCCTTGATACACTTGTTTCGTTCGTCGTTCATTTGGCATTCTCTCAACATGCCCGAACCATCTTAGCCGATTTCTTTCCCATGTGTCTACTAACGTCTCTTCTGCACCACATTCTTTGAGAACAAATATAGAAGTATGTATTTCCATTTTAGCTTTGTTTGATATATTTTTACTTCTGTTAAGGGGCCTTGCTCTACCAATAACCTTCTTACCTTCGTTTGTGCGTCTATCTAATTCCTCATCAAACTTCCCGTGCCTAGTAAATAAGCTACCAACGTATACGAACTTATCCTTCGACCATTATAGTTTTTGTTTTATTTGCGTTAATTTTGAGGTCCATGCTCTTCATGCTTGTATTAAGTCTATTCAAAATTCTTAGCAAGTCTTCGATTGACTCTGCCATAACAACCTCATCATCTGCGAAAGCTAACCCGCGTACCCTTAGAAATAATCAAATATGCTTATAAATAACCATGCAGACATAACGCATCCTTATCTAACACCTTGAATAATATTGAAACAGTCACTCAAATTCCCATTTACCCTTACACTCGCCTTGCTACCCGTATATATTGTTTTTATAGCTTGTAGGGGCCATCCATTGACTTCATACTCTTCACGGACTTCCCAAAGTTTACTTCTATCTACCTTGTCAAAAGCTTTTTCTAGGTCAACAAATGCACAGATAACTTTTTTTCTTCTCTGAAACTTTTTTCTGTGGTTTGCCTTAAACTAAATATTTGATCCGTACATCACCTTCCTGGCATAAATCGACTTTGGACTTCCCAAATCTTTTCTTCTGTTATTTTCATTACCCTACGAATAAGTATCTTTTTAAATTTTTATCTTTTTTAGCTATTTCAACTTTTACTAATTTTGACAATTATATCATAGGCAAACAGTTTTTATTTCATTGACTTGACATGGTTCACTCCATAAAGTTACCAAGGACTATCTCCATTGAATTATTATATGGTAAAGAATACTTCAAAAAAAATATTTAAAAAATAAAAAAGGGAAAAGGGTTGTTTTATTACAATGTGATTTACGATGCCTTTATTTTCTGTGTTCAGGCTACGTACATAGCTGTATTTTACTGAAAAGTCCCTTCGTCGATGGGCGAAACGTCTATTAATAAAGAGATTTTTTGGACCAGTATACCGACAATTTAAGATCTATTATTTGAATTTTTACCTGGTCGACGCTCACTAACATCAACTAATCACTAAACAGAATTGGAAGAAAATGGATACAACTATAGAGCAAGCTGTTTACACGGATGGATTCTTTGAAAGGATTGGAAATGGAGATTTAGTCAAAAATTTAAGAAAATGGACTAAAGTAAGTGTATAGAAGAACTACAAGATCGTCGGTGATTCTTACTACGTTGCAGAAACAATAGAATTATTTCACCACATTTAATAAATTACGTTCCTAATTTGCATTTTAATTTTAAGAAAAGTTATAATCAATTTCGATCGTGCAACATGAGGTTAAAGGTCCAAGATTTAACTACAGAAATTAGGGATATTTGTTTTTTAATTGATAGCAATCAGTTTTATGGATTAAACTTAAAAATGATAATTCTGGAATCTATGGATTTACAACTATTTAACGAATTTAAAAATGCACAGATGGACTATCTTAATAGATATGGTAAAGAACTTATTGAAAAATCAAAGAAAAAATATGAATGGGCTTTACAAAAATATTACCAGTGTCAAAATAGACCTGTCAACCCAAAATGGATCATTAATTTATCAAATGAAGTGATCCCCGATGAGTTAGCGTACCATTTAAGGCTCGATCATAAATTTAGTACAATACCTATCAATATAAACAGTATTATAGAGAGGTCTCTTGCAAATATCGAAAATAAAATATACATGGTAGATGTAGACCATGAGAATGATACAAGATCCAAGGTTAACAATATTTTCACTAGGTACATCTTCAGAAATTTTTCAAACGGAAAAGATTTTAAGTATGTAGATTTGGCTCTAAAATCTAAAAAGTTTATCAAGGATAATAATAACATCTTCTTAACCCACGCGGATAAGGGGAACGTTACTGTAATTGTTGATAAGGATGGTTATATCAACAAATCCACTTATAAGGAATTAAATAAAGATCCAACTAGTAGAATTAAGAGGGAGCTAAATTCTACTATCGGGGATATGATTAAAACCAACATATTGGACCCAGAATTGAGTAAACTTTTAAACAGTTATAATGATATTTCTCCGAAATGTTATGGGATACCGAAGGTCCATAAACAAAATACACCTGTGAGACCTGTCACATGTGTTGTAGGATCACCTTTATATAATTGATCCAAATTTGTAAGTTTAGCGATTTAAAAAACTTTAGGAAATACTAATACATTTATAAAAGATAGTTTTGATTTTATACACAAAACTGATAAGATTAAAGGTATTCCGGATGATTTTGAGATCATTTATCTCAATGCCACGGCATTATTTACAAACTTCTCTCACAAACTTATTATTGCGAGTATAAAAAAGAGATGGTCACAAATAACCACACATACGATTCTTTCGCAAGGTTCTTTTATTAAACTTCTGAAATTATGTCTAGAAAATGCATATTTTGTTTTCAATAACAGGTTTTACAAACAAATTTTTGGGGTACTGATGGGTTCTCCTCTCTCAACATTGGTTGCTAATTTAGTCATGGAAGATCTCGAAAGCCGTGTTCTCAAAACCATTCCATCCGAGGTCAAATTTTTCTTTAGGTACGTAGATGATGTTTTGACTTGTGTTCGCAAAAATAACATCAATGATTTGTTAAGAAAGTTTAACCAATTTAACACAAGGATTCATTTCACTATAGAGAGTAAAAAAGATAGGTGTATAAGCTTTTTAGACTCTCTAGTAAATAGATAAAATGGCAAATTAAAAACAGATTGGTATTAAAATCCATATTGGTCAGGAAGTTATTTAAATTTTAACACTTTTACTGCCATTGAATATAAAATAAGTGTGGTTAACTCTTTGGTCGATAGAGCAGTTAGACTTTTCAAACGTGAATATAGGGATAAAAAATTAAATCTGGTTAAAAGAACTTTAATGGAGAATGACTACCCTAAAAATTTTGTTAAAAAATTTATGAAAAAAAGGTTAGATAATATTGATAATCGAAATAATAGTACTATCAATAACAATATAAACATTGAATTTAACGGCACTAAAACTACAAAATTTTTTATTTCACCTTATATTGCATCATACAGTAACAAATTAAAAAACATGTTTAGAAAATTGGATTTTAAGGTCCTTCTGCGCTCTGATCACGATAATCTTAAATGTTTCATGAATGGAAAGGATCCCTTGAGATAGGGTCTTAAAATACACAATCTATTGTGTGAAATGCAAAAGTTATAAAGGAGTTTATATCGGGAAATCTGAAAGGAACATCGTTGCAAGGATAAATGAACACACGAACGATTGTAAGCATGATGACAGAAGCTCAGCATTAGTGTATCATTCTCATACGAAGCAACATCATTTTCACTTCGATAATATTAAGATTTTAGGTATCGAGACGAACCAAAGACAAAGGCTTTTTAGAGAAATGTTCCATATATCAAAGAACAAATTTTCTGTCAACAAAAAAACGGACATAGAAGGTCTTAGCAATATATATTTGAATTTGATTAATAATACCAATTATAGTTGAATTTACGACATAATTTTATGCTATTATAGTTCCTTTTAATTAATTACTTTAAAAATAGCGATTTACATTTCTACACAACAGATAAAATTTTTAACTGAAACAATTGTCTTTCACAAAATCTTAAAATATTATATACAATATTTCTAATATGTACCCACGATAAGATGATAAGAGAGAGTCCGATCTTCTATCACTCTGTGACGTCAAATGCGCAATGTACACAAAGCGGACTATTTGACTGATTCTCCACTTGTTTATATAACCGCTTTGCTATAAACGAAATTATTACTCCATTTTCATGAAATGTCACTTCGTCATGGCGGCCTACGAAAGAATAATGCGATGGTCCACCAATGTTTATTGTCAATATAACATTCGTATAAGGCCAACATGGAAGTCAGTATATCTTTTTAACTTTTAATCTTTTTTAGCTATTTTAACTTTTAATAATTTTGACAATTATAACATAAGCAAACAGTTTTTATTTCATTGACTTAGCATGGTTCACTCCATAAAGTTACCAAGGACTATCTCCATTGAATTATTATATGGTAAAGAATACTTTAAAAAAAAATTTAAAAAATGGAAAAGGGTTGTCTTATTACAATGTGATTTACAATGCCTTTATTTTCTGTGTTTAAGCTATGTATATAGTTGTATTTTACTTAAGAGGCCCTTCGTCGAAGAGCGAAACGTCTATTAATAAAGAGATTTTTTGTACCAGTATATCGACAATTTAACATCTATTATTTGGATTTTTTAACTGTTCGGCACTCACTAACATCAACTAATATTTTTGAGTCGCTTTTATCTCCCTTTCTTTTGTATATTAGTACGATAATCGCTTTTTTCTAATCGTCTGAGATGTCTCCCATCTGGAAAAATTATAAATTTATCAATTCGCATAGTCTATGTGGTACTAGGCAGTCTGATAAGTCCCTGAAAAATGAAACACGGAGACGTTTTTTTGGCCAAAGTCGGTTTTATTTTTCAACATACTCTCCTTTTAGGTCGATACAGCGAGTCCAACGATTTTCTAACTTTTTGATACCGTCCGAAAAGTACTCGATCGGAAGGTCTCCAAAATACGCCTCAGTTTCAGCTATGAGCTCCTCATTTGAGTAAAAACGCTTACTGGTGAGCCATCTCTTCAGGTTAGGGAACAAGTAATAGTCGCTGGGGGCCAGGTTTGGTGAATACGGTGACTGAGGAACCTATTCGAAGCCGATTTAATGCAATTTTGCTTGTGCAACTAAGCATGAACGAACAGGCGCATTGTCGTGATGATAAAGCGGTTTTTTCTTCTTCAAATGCGGTCGTTTTTCGGCGATTTCGATTTTCAATCGGTCCAATAATGATGAATAGTATGCTCCGGTTATGGTTTTACCTTTTTCAAGATAGTCCACGAATATTATGCCATGTGCATCCCAAAATACGGAGGCCATAACCTTTCCGACCCATTGTTGCGTTTTTGGACGCTTCGGAGCACTTTGGCCCGGTGGAACCCACTGTTTTGCCTGTTGCGTTGACTCATATATATACATATATCATGGATTTTTTCGACATTTTCTGGTGTAGTGACCTCTTTTGGGCGCCCAGATCATTCAGCATCAACTGTGCTCGTACGGCCACAACGAAACTCGATAAACCACTTATGAATCGTTCCAATCGACGGTGCAGAGTCCGGGTAATACTTATCCAGCTTGGCCTTGGTCTCTGATATCGTTTTATTGCGAAGATAGTAGTGTTTGATCAAAACTCGAAACTCAGATTTTTCCATATTAAAAAAAACTCGGAGGTTAGTCGCTTCTCAGTGATGTAACTTGTAAATGCGTAAACATAAATGGCTAAAGTTCTGACAGGCGTCATTTGAAGGATCAAGCTTGACGAAAATGGTTCACATTAGTGAATACTAATACCATCTCTTATAATTTTCAGGTACTTATCAGACTGCTACCGTGTTTAAGCATTTAAGCGTTCATACTGTCTACCCCGGCAGCCTTGTCGCTTTTCAAGTTCTTGATTATATCCCTAACCTCAGTAAAACATACTTTCTCAATTGAGTTTTCTAACTAATCGTGTTGTAAATCGCAGTTGCGACGTCCTACAGCTCATCTCCTCATTGCCCCGTAAAATAGCCTCTGAAAGCGTCTAGTATCCCGTTTGCATCATATAGCATCTCCCCATTACTATTTCTCATGTTGATAAATTCTGTAGTATTATTTACCCTAGTGTTTTTTATAAAGCAGTTTCTTGCTTCCTTCAAAGTCTTTTTGTATTTTCTTCTCTTTTTCTGCTCTAATTTTATCTTTACGTTGCTTAATTAATCGTTTGAGTATTCTCCTTCTGCGTCTGGAATCATTTATACCTATATTTCTGTCCTCATCGCTAAGACCTACGATGTTCAAAGTTTTCCTGTATGCTTCTTTCTTTGCATTTTGGGCAGCCTGAATTTCATCATACCACCACGCATCACCAGATATTCTTCCTACAACCCTGGTACCACACACTTCGATCGCACAACTAACAATGATATCCCGGATCTTAGTCCATGCGCCCTCTATATCTTTGTTGGTTATAAGCTGTATATTCTGGTTAGATTTTTTCGTGTCAATAACAACAGAAATATATTCTCCTGTGCACTAATATTTGAAATATACCGGTGCATCGTTAGGATTTACTTTTATTCCGCGTAAACTCATAATGTTTATGGACTTCCATTTTCGGTCGTTTGCTAATTTAGTAAATTATACACGTCATTTTGAGTCATTTCATTAACCAGATAAAAAGGCTCTTAACTTAAACCTGATGCCTATATTAACTCACACATATGAACGCTCGCACGCAACGCAGAAATACATAGCTGTTTATATCTGGAAATCACTTATATATTAAATTTAAAGTATGATAGCGCTTGTGAGAAAAATGTGACCTTACTGAGGAGGGCCCATGCGACTCCTATTGAGAAAATAGGAATTAACGCGCCCGCCAACTTCAAATGAAGATTTCGAATTAAAAGTAAAATTTGTTATTTTTTACAAGCATGCCAGAGGGTATATTAATCTACAGGCAATTTAGTTCAATTTGAAAGTTTGTATATATGGAAGACACTACAAAAAATTAGGAAAAAACTCTATCCAATCACATGAAATATCACAGATTTCATATCACATGATGACATATTGTACTTTAAAATAATCTTTCTATCTTGTCTCTGCTCTAAAAAATTATGTACACATTTAAAAAAAGTTACATTTAAGCTTGTTTAAAGTTTCAAGTTTAATTGTCAACTTCTTAAATTTTAAATCTTCTATTTAAAAAATTTCCATTTTTAAACATGTTTACTTAAAATTCTGTTCTCACTAATTCAACAATTAAAAATCAAGAGGGATAGGAATTGGAAATTTTAGATAAAAAGCGTTTGTAGTTGATCAACTCTAATTATAAAAAAATTATTAATTTTCCAAGACGACTCTGAAACCGTTCAAAAAATGTAGCGTTCAAATGATTCAATTTCACATTTTATTCAAATACAGTTTCAGACCCAAATATTCCATTTTCAATTCTTAAAACTTACAAATTAATTAGAAAAAAGAAACCTTATTTAATCAGTAGCAATATTTGACTGTGCATATAAAACGAACAATTATAACTCAAATGTTTAAAACTAGATTTTTTAAAATAGAAAGCCTTGATTTATCAAAATACCAAAGAGGTAAAAACTTTCAATTTTAATTGTTTTTACTATGAAAATCTTTAATTATCAAGTGAAATAATAACATTTTGATGTGAAAATTGCAATGTAAAACTTAATTGCCAATTTGTAGCAAAAAATTTGGCAATTCAAAAAACAAATTTTTGACGACCTGGTAAATGTTTAATTTATATTTTTAAATAAATTTGCAGAGCGCCTAATTTCGCAATTTGGTCGTTTTCAAATTTATTGCTGGGTATTTTTTTAAATGTATAATTTATAAACTAGGGCGCGCCACTCTTGCTTCTCGCGCTCGATGATATATTTGTCTCGCGCTTTGCGCTCGAGCATGTATTCACCGCGCGCTACGCGCCTGGTCTTTGAAATTACCCCAAATTTTTGCGCAAGCCTTTAAAAATTAGAAGCCATAGCTTCGACAACTGTCATTTGCTGATTGTGAATCCTCTTTTGTTAAAGCTCCTTCGGCTTTAACGAACACATTCTCACCACCTACCTCCCCTCACAGCAATAGCATATAGCGGGATGCCACATTTGTTCCCATTTATCTCTCAGGTTGTCCCAAGGATATCCAAGGGATAACCTGTCGGATACTTTAATATTTGTTTCTTATTTTGAATTTAATTTTATTCTTAGTCGCCCTGAAAAATGTATATCATTTCAGCAAATTTTTACTACTAGAATCTCATACGGGCGCTTGGCGCGCGACCCACTGATTTACTTGCAATTATTTTATTTTTAAATGAAGTTTAATATGATACCGTGATATTCATGTTTGCTTTAATAAATTTTATTTTTACACGGCTCCGCACGGCTACCCTCTCAAGATGTAGAATAAATTATTGCGCAACATTAAAAATGTGTATGCAAGTTTGGAGAAAACATATAAAATGTCGGTACGTACAAATTTTCATAGAAATACATGGTAAATGATCTCGACTCGAGAAGAGTCAAATTGTCAAGCCGTTTCGAGCGCCCCTAGCACTTGGATGGGTGACCATATACGTCTACGACGTACGACCGGATTGTGTACTCGAATTTTGAAAACCCGGATAAACTCGGGAGGTGGTTTTCTGCAGTTTTCCTCTCATCTGGCCAAATTTTTAGGCAACTGCGAATAATTCTAATAAACTTGTTTGTAGCCGCATTGTAATTAAATTGTACTAAAATTCATACAGACTATTATGAAATTACTGGAAGAAATTGATGAAAAGAAATAATTACTTAAACTTATGAAAATGAAAGTTTTTACCATGATTCAGTTTTAATTTCTTTTTTAAGTCTTATTAAATATATATTTCATACATTTTCTTATAAAAACTAATTTGTTTAAAATGTTCAAATGGTTCAAAATATAAAAAACAGCCATGTTCTGAACAAATAAAAAAATTAAACCTATTCTTCAAAAAATGCCCAAACTCTTAATTTGTTCATGAAAGCAGTTTAAGTAAAAAAAACATGAAGATTTTATTATTATAATTAATCGGAAAGATGTTCTTAGTTGAACTTGTAAAAGAATTGACCCTATTTGTTAAAAATAGCCAAATTCTGAATTTTTGTATGAAAGTTCTTTAAATAATTAATAATTCTTGTAAATATAACAAATAACTTAGGAAAAGATTCATCGCAAAAAAATCTTAGCTAACTTCGTAAACAAATTGTGTTTATCAATTGAAAAATACCCTTACTCTCAATATATTCATGAACATTGTTTAAATGATTAATAATTATTATAAATTTACAAAGTATGGTGGGAAATGATCATCGAAAGACATTCTTTTTTCATTTCGTAAACAAATTATGCCCCTTACTTGGAAAATAGTCAAACTATAAATATGTTGATAAATATTTTTTTTAATGACTATTAATTGTAAAGTTTCAAAGCATCAGAGACAAAAAATCATCGAAAAGATATTCTTAGTTAATTATGTTGAAAAATGGAGCCTACTCGTAGAAAGAAAACCAAACTCTTAGTTTTTTATTTGAAATTGTTTAAATAATTAATAGTTCTCGTAAATTTTTAAAGCAATATTGAAAAAAGTCATCCAATCGACATTCTTAGTTGACTTCGAAAATAAATTGACTAGTAGGATAAAGGCCAAACTCTTAAGTTTTTAATTAAAATTGTTTAAATAATTAATAGTTCTTGTAAGTTTGAATAGCAACATAGAAAAGAGTCATCTGATAGACATTTTTTGTTGACTCGGTAAAAAATTGGCTTGTAGAAAAAAGGTCGAACTCTCATTTTTAAATTGAAATTCTTTAAATAATTAATAGTTATTGTAACTTTGCAAAGCAACATAGAAAGGAGTCATCGGATAGACATTCTTAGTTAAGTGCGCAAACACATTGACTCTTAAAAAAGGGCACTTTAAAATTTTTAATTCAAATTGTTCAAATAATTAATGCATCTTGTAAATTTGCAAAGCAATATAGAACAGAGTCATTCAATAGACATTCTTACTTGGCTTCGTAAAGAAATTATCGCGTAGAAAAAAGGTCAAACTTTTATTTTTAATTTGAAATTCTTTAAATAAATAATAGTTCTTGTCAAATTTCAAAGCAACATAAAAAAGAGTTATCATATAGACATTCTTACTTGAATTCGTAAAACAATTGACTTGTAGAAAAAAGTGCAAACTCCTAATTTTTTAATGAAAATAGTTTAAATAATTAACAGTTCTTGTAAATTTACAAAGCAAAATAGAAAAGAGTCAAAAGATATACACTCTCAGTTAGACTCCGCAAACAAAGTGGCTCTTAGAAAAAAGGTCACTTTTAGTTTTTTATTTAAAATTGTTTAAATAATTAATAGTTTATGTAAATTTGCATAGCAAAATAGAAATGAGTCATCGCATAGACATTCTTAGTTAACTTCGTAAACAAAATTACTTGTAGAAAAAAGGGCAAACTCTTGATTTTTTAATTAAAATTGTTTCAGTAATTATTAGTTCTTGTACCTTTACAAAGAAAAATAGAAAATAGTCATCGGATAGACATTCTTAGCCTTAATGTTTAAATTAAAATTGTTTAAATAATTAATATTTCTTGTATATTTACAAAGCAACATAATGAATTAGACGTATTCTTTAAAAATAGCCATTTATGAAAATTGTTTAAATAATTATAATGTTTGAAGATTAAATAAATGTTTTAAAAAAGATATATGAGCTCCACTCAAATTCGGTACGATCGCTAGGAACGTTTACATCCATAAGAAAAACAGATCTCTCGAACATGCCTTGACGCCTTAGTGCTAGCTTTGAGTGCAATGCGAGTAAAAATTGTACAATTCAAACTTCAGACTCGATTTGTATCCCTAGCATTTACCGCCGCCAAACAGATCACTCGGGAAGCGCACTTCGGTGGAAATGCATTGGTTTCATAATACGCCGCTCTGTTCTTAACCTAAAAATGATTCTAGACCGCATTTCCCTGCGCATGCATTGGCTTCATGCTTCATAATAGATTTCCCTGATCTCGATTCTAAAGAATAGGCAATAAGTTTAAATCCAACCAATAGGCGAAGAGATAATGTGGCTTCAGATTTCGAGATATAATCCCAACCTCCTTTTTATGATCGGATTTATGATAGGATTACCAATCATAATATGCATTAGTATTGGAACAAAAGTATTTTGATTGTCTTATTTTTCCATTAAAAAATGCGCATTTGAATAACATGAAAATTTTTATTAAAAATTGTATTGCAACTTGAGTTTTTTTTTTCCATAAATTCAATCTGTTTTGTAATCGATGTAGATATAATTTAAGTGCAAAATGTTGTTAAATAAAATGTTATTTTATCTTGTGTCCTTTTCCCAAAAATTAAATTTTTTTATTTTTAATTTTATTTTTTATTCATAAAAGAAAATCTATTCGTCCTATCTAAAAATGATCAATAACAAATTTGAAGATTTTTTTGGGTGTACAACTTTTGTTTGTTAATTTTAGTCGTTTTTCCAAAAAAAAAATAATTTCTTTAGTTTGAATGTTATTTTTTACGATTAAAGCAAAAACTACGTGTCTTGACAAAAATTATTAATGGAAAATTTAAATGAGTTTTCGGTATTTTTTGGAAGAATTACTTTTGTCTATTTGTTTTCTTAATAGCTTGTGTCGTTTGTTTTTTTTTTCTTTCTATTTTTTTATTTCTATTGTTTTTTACGAATAAAAACAAAAATTACACGTACATAATTTTCTTGTTATAAAAAAAGTTATAAAAGTATTTTTTTGAGTTTTTCTGAGTGCTATGAATTACCGTACATATAATTTTTAAATCTTGAAAAAAATGGATTCAAACATTTTTTAAATGCGCCCACTTTTTGAATTTTCATCCAAAAAAGCTGGTTCACAAACTCGTTCTTTCTTTTAAGGCCTTAAAAAGTGTGCCAAAGCAGAATCCAATCTGATCAATTTTTCGAAAGTTATCGTGCTTCCAGGATACAGACTACAGACTACAGACAGGCAGACATCTTCGTGAAAATCGTTTTTTCTGACTCAGAAGGTCTCAAAACGTTTTGAAAATATTTAAAATTAATGTAAATCTTGAAATGATTTTAAATAATTGTTAAAAAACGTACATTTTTTCAGGTTTGGAACAAAAAATTTAGAATTCTTTTAAGAATTATAAAATGTTTTATAAGAATAACAAAAAGTTTTAGCGATTCCTATAAAAACTAAAAGGCACTTTTTATTCTGACAAATTAATTTAAGAAGAATATTTTAAAAAATTTTAAAAGATATACAAAAGTATCAAAAAAGAATCTGGGATATTTTAAGGAAATTTTTGGGATTTTTCAGATTTTTTTATAAATAGTACGAAAAATTTAAATTTCTATAATAGGTCGCAGGTACCAGGCATGTTCATATTTCTCATGTCAATTTAAAAAAATAAGTTTTACAGATTATAATATTCACTTTCTTGCTTATTGAAATTATTTTTAGACAAACCAGTAAGTACCATATCACTTTTCAGTACGATTAATCTTTGAAATACAGATTCATAACATTTCTTATACAAAATACTAACTTTTCTGCTGAAGCTTATTAAATACCAATATGGAAATGTCAAATTTCAGTATTTTAATATGAATAACTCGAATAGTTCAACATTTTTCCGTGTTTTGATATACAAGTATACTAAACTTTGATTCATTTTGAATCATTTCTTTGAGTCAGTTTATTCTGCATTTTTCTTCATTTCACGAAGTATTTCGCAAAATTTAGGGTCACCCTCATCAAGACGTGGACCTTCGAAAACGTTATTGGGTTCGAGAGTTCTTCTATGATGTCAGAATTGTGTGTAAAAAAATACATTTTTGAGCGATTCTCACCATTCAAATGCTGTCGCCTGCTACCCGTTAACTTCTCTCTTTATTAATCAAAGGATCTCGGGAAATCCCGGATATTCGACAAGTTATCTTTCTTTCACTCTCAAATCCTTCGGAAAAAATATGTATGAGTCAGTACTGTGCCTATAAAAAAAAATCAAAGTCAGATTTGAAAAACAATTTAAATTTATTACCGTGTATAGTGTCTTAATTATTAATCACTTTACATAATTAGTGTTTTGAACTAATGATTATCCACTGTAGGGAGCTTTCCCCTAACTTTATTTCGTGCTACTTCGAAGATACTATAGTATATTAGATGCGTATCCATGGTTTCGTCTTTCTGCAAGATTCTAAAAATCCCTTTTCACTGAAATAAATGTTGAATTTGATTTGATTCCATATACCACGTGTAAACATTTTCATCACTTTGCCCCCCCCCCCCCCTTATGGACAAACGTGGACTTTCTACGACTCCCATTAACTCCTCTGTCCTCGTTATTTTTTCCCTGTAAGTAGAAACATACTTTATGTTCTGCCTGTCAAACCCCTCCCTTTAGGAAATCCTGGCTACGCCACTGGTTTTCTTACGTAACAGCTCCTCGATTAGATACAATAGGGTCGCCGCTGCAAAAAATTAATTTTGGTTTTCAAGTTCAAGTTAAGATATAAGAATGGATAACCATGTTAAATATAAAAAAATAAATTTTTGTGAAGTCTCTATTTTTCCATTTCATTCTAAAATGTATTACATTTTTAAATAAGCAAATACATCTTGGTAGAAGAGCCACGTTTAAAAATCTGTCAATTATTTCTAAAAACCCACTGTTTTTAATTACGATATAGTGTTCTTTCGGGAAAATGAGATATTCACACTCATAGAAATTTAGTTACAAAATACGTTAAAACCGATATCAGTTTAGTATAATCTTTTACGATTTAGGGAAATCGGGTATGTATATTAAAAAGTAGTATAGTATTTATTAATTATCTATGAAAAATTTACTTTGGAAAATTAATGTAAGTTCTACAAAACTTGTAAAAAAATGTCATATTTAAAATTCAGTATATTAAATTCAAGCAGGACAATGGTGTCAAATATTAGAAAGATTGGAATAATTTGTTTACATTTTGAAAGAGAGGATTCTGAGATTTGCTAAAGTCTATACTAAAAATTATGATTCATTCTAAAAAAATTTGACGATCGAAAATACGAAAACGACAAGTTCGTAACCCGTCGTGAAACTCCGTCAACTTACACTGCACAATTATAGCACATAATACGCACATTATCATTATAATTATTAGTATTTATACACATAACAATGTAGAATACACATTCACTGATGTAACTAACTTAACCTTTACTTATATGCAATA